>NW_027514951.1:0-104758 GCF_048772815.1 Callospermophilus lateralis | reverse complement strand
GTTTGGAATTCTAAATCAAACACGGTTTGTGCTAGCTCCTTGAAACTTGACCAAATGAAGTAGTTCTAAGTTCTATCTCTATGGTTTGTTTCCTCTTGAAGTACACCATGCAGAGACTGGCGAAAAACACTTTCGTTTGAAAGGGGTTGCCAAGCTTCCAAAAAATTACTAGTGCTGAAATCTCAGCAAACATTTTTTCACCAAATCTTGATGATACTTGGTGGTAATGATCAGTTCACTAAGCCGACTTTGCTGCCCAATTTTTATTCTTCCATGTTGAAGAATTCGTTTCAAGTAACAGTTTGAATTTTTAGGTTTCACTCTCTTTTCTCCTACATAGATAGCTGTGTTTGGATTTCTAAATCAAACACGGTTGGGCTAGCTCCTTGAAACTTGACCAAATGAAGTAGTTCTAAGTTCTATATCTATGGTTTGTTTCCTCTTGAAGTACCCCATGCAGAGACTGGCGAAAAACTCTTTCTTTTGAAAGGGGTTGCCAAGCTTCCAAAAAACTACTAGTTTGCTGAAATCTCAGCAAACATTTTTTCACCAAATCTTGATGATACTTGGTGGTAATGATCAGTTCACTAAGCCCACTGGCTGCCCATTTTTCACTCTTCTAGGTTCAAGCGTTCGTTTCCAGTAACAGTTTGAATTTTTAGGTTTCACTCTGTTTTCTCCTACATAGATACTGTGTTTGGAATTCTAAATCAAACACGATTTGTGCTAGCTCCTTGAAACTTGACCAAATGAAGTAGTTCTATGTTCTATCTCTATGGTTTGTTTCCTCTTGAAGTACCCCATGCAGAGACTGGCGGAAAACACTTTCGTTTGAAAGGGGTTGCCAAGCTTCCAAAAAACTACTAGTTTGCTGAAATCTCAGCAAACATTTTTTCACCAAACCTTGATGATACTTGGTGGTAATGATCAGTTCACTAAGCCCACTTGGCTGCCCAATTTTCACTCTTCTAGGTTCAAGCGTTCGTTTCCAGTAACAGTTTGAATTTTTAGGTTTCACTCTGTTTTCTCCTACATAGATAGCTGTGTTTGGAATTCTAAATCAAACAAGGTTTGTGCTAGCTCCTTGAAACTTGACCAAATGAAGTAGTTCTAAGATCTATCTCTATGGTTTGTTTCCTCTTGAAGTACCCCATGCAGAGATTGGCGAAAAACACTTTTGTTTGAAAGGGGTTGCCAAGCTTTCAAAAATTACTAGTGCTGAAATCTCAGCAAACATTTTTTCACCAAATCTTGATGATACTTGGTGGTAATGATCAGTTCACTAAGCCCACTTTGCTGCCCAATTTTTAGTCTTCCATGTTGAAGAATTCGTTTCCAGTATCAGTTTGAATTTTTAGGTTTCACTCTGTTTTCTCCTACATAGATAGCTGTGTTTGGATTTCTGAATCAAACACGGTTGTGCTATCTTCTTGAAACTTGACCAAATGAAGTAGTTCTAAGTTCTATCTCTATGGTTTGTTTCCTCTTGAAGTACCCCATGCAGAGACTGGCGAAAAACTCATTCTTTTGAAAGGGGTTGCCAAGCTTCCAAAAAACTACAAGTTTGCTGAAATCTCAGCAAACATTTTTTCACCAAATCTTGATGATACATGCTGGCAATGATCAGTTCACTAAGCCCACTTGGCTGCCCAATTTTCATTCTTCTAGGTTCAAGCGTTCGTTTCCAGTAACAGTTTGAATTTTTAGGTTTCACTCTGTTTTCTCCTACATAGATACTGTGTTTGGAATTCTAAATCAAACACTGTTTGTGCTAGCTCCTTGAAACTTGACCAAATGAAGTAGTTCTAAGTTCTATCTCTATGGTTTGTTTCCTCTTGAAGTACCCCATGCAGACTGGCGAAAAACACTTTCGTTTGAAAGGGGTTGCCAAGCTTCCAAAAAACTACTAGTTTGCTGAAATCTCAGCAAACATTTTTTCACCAAATCTTGATGATACTTGGTGGTAATGATCAGTTCACTAAGCCCACTTATCTGACCAATTTTTATTCTTCTAGGTTGAAGCATTCGTTTCCATTAACAGTTTGAATTTTTGGGTTTCACTCTGTTTTCTCCTACAGAGATAGCTGTGTTAGGAATTCTAAATCAAACACGGTTTGTGCTAGCTCCTTGAAACTTGACCAAATGAAGTAGTTCTAAGTTCTATCTCTATGGTTTGTTTCCTCTTGAAGTACCCCATGCAGAGACTGGGGAAAAACACTTTGGTTTGAAAGGGGTTGCCAAGCTTCCAAAAAACTACTAGTTTGCTGAAATCTCAGCAAACATTTTTTCACCAAATCTTGATGATACTTGGTGGTAATGTTCAGTTCACTAAGCCCACTTGGCTGCCCAATTTTCACTCTTCTATGTTCAAGCGTTCGTTTCCAGTAACAGTTTGAATTTTTAGGTTTCACTCTGTTTTCTCCTACATAGATACTGTGTTTGGAATTCTAAATCAAACACGGTTTGTGCTCGCTCCTTGAAACTTGACCAAATGAAGTAGTTCTAAGTTCTATCTCTATGGTTTGTTTCCTCTTGAAGTACCCCATGCAGAGACTGGCGAAAAACACTTTCGTTTGAAAGGGCTTGCCAAGCTTCCAAAAAACTACTAGTTTGCTTAAATCTCAGCAAACATTTTTTCACCAAATCTTGATGGTACTTGGTGCTAATGATCAGTTCACAAAGCCCACTTGGCTGCCCAATTTTTATTCTTCTAGGTTGAAGCATTCGTTTCCAGTAACAGTTTTAATTTTTAGGTTTCACTCTGTTTTCTCCTACATAGATAGCTGTGTTTGGAATTCTAAATCAAACACGGTTTGTGCTAGCTCCTTGAAACTTGACCAAATGAAGTAGTTCTAAGTTCTATCTCTATGGTTTGTTTCCTCTTGAAGTACCCCATGCAGAGACTGGGGAAAAACACTTTCGTTGGAAAGGGGTTGCCAAGCTTCCAAAAAACTACTAGTTTGCTGAAATCTCAGCAAACATTTTTTCACCAAATCTTGATGATACTTGCTGGTAATGATCAGTTCACTAAGCCCACTTGGCTGCCCAATTTTCACTCTTCTAGGTTCAAGCGTTCGTTTCCAGTAACAGTTTGAATTTTTAGGTTTCACTCTGTTTTCTCCTACATAGATAGCTGTGTTTGGAATTCTAAATCAAACACGGTTTGTGCTAGCTCCTTGAAACTTGACCAAATGAAGTAGTTCTAAGTTCTATCTCTATGGTTTGTTTCCTCTTGAAGTACCCCATGCAGAGACTGGCGAAAAACACTTTCGTTTGAAAGGGGTTGCCAAGCTTCCAAAAAACTACTAGTTTGCTGAAATCTCAGCAAACATTTTTTCACCAAATCTTGATGATACTTGGTGGTAATGATCAGTTCACTAATCCCACTTGGCTGCCCAATTTTTATTCTTCTATGTTGAAGCATTCGTTTCCAGTAACAGTTTGAATTTTTAGGTTTCACTCTGTTTTCTCCTACAGAGATAGCTGTGTTTGGAATTCTAAATCAAACACGGTTGTGCTAGCTCCTTGAAACTTGACCAAATGAAGTAGTTCTAAGTTCTATCTCTATGGTTTGTTTCCTCTTGAAGTACCCCATGCAGAGACTGGCGAAAAACACTTTCGTTTGAAAGGGGTTGCCAAGCTCCCAAAAAAATACTAGTTTGCTGAAATCTCAGCAAACATTTTTTTACCAAATCTTGATGATACTTGGTGGTAATGATCAGTTCACTAAGCCCTCTTGGCTGCCCAATTTTTATTCCTCTAGGTTGAAGCATTCTTTTCCAGTAACAGTTTGAATTTTTAGGTTTCACTCTGTTTTCTCCTACATAGATAGCTGTGTTTGGAATTCTAAATCAAACACGGTTTGTGCTAGCTCCTTGAAACTTGACCAAATTAAGTAGTTATAAGTTCTATCTCTATGGTTTGTTTCCTCTTGAAGTACCCCATGCAGAGCCTTTTCGAAAAACACTTTCGTTTGAAAGGGGTTGCCAAGCTTCCAAAAAACTACTAGTTTGCTGAAATCTCAGCAAATATTTTTTCACCAAATCTTGATGATACTTGGTGGTAATGATCAGTTCACTAAGCCCACTTGGCTGCCCAATTTTAACACTTCTAGGTTCAAGCATTCGTTTCCAGTAACAGTTTGAATTTTTAGGTTTCACTCTGTTTTCTTCTATATAGGTAGCTGTGTTTGGAATTCTAAATCAAACACGGTTTGTGCTAGCTCCTTGAAACTTGACCAAATGAAGTAGTTCTAAGTTCTATCTCTATGGTTTGTTTCCTCTTGAAGTACCCCATGCAGAGACTGGCGAAAAACACTTTCGTTTGAAAGGGGTTGCCAAGCTTCCAAAAAATTACTAGTGCTGAAATCTCAGCAAACATTTTTTCACCAAATCTTGATGATACTTGGTGGTAATGATCAGTTCACTAAGCCGACTTTGCTGCCCAATTTTTATTCTTCCATGTTGAAGAATTCGTTTCAAGTAACAGTTTGAATTTTTAGGTTTCACTCTCTTTTCTCCTACATAGATAGCTGTGTTTGGATTTCTAAATCAAACACGGTTGGGCTAGCTCCTTGAAACTTGACCAAATGAAGTAGTTCTAAGTTCTATATCTATGGTTTGTTTCCTCTTGAAGTACCCCATGCAGAGACTGGCGAAAAACTCTTTCTTTTGAAAGGGGTTGCCAAGCTTCCAAAAAACTACTAGTTTGCTGAAATCTCAGCAAACATTTTTTCACCAAATCTTGATGATACTTGGTGGTAATGATCAGTTCACTAAGCCCACTTGGCTGCCCATTTTTCACTCTTCTAGGTTCAAGCGTTCGTTTCCAGTAACAGTTTGAATTTTTAGGTTTCACTCTGTTTTCTCCTACATAGATACTGTGTTTGGAATTCTAAATCAAACACGATTTGTGCTAGCTCCTTGAAACTTGACCAAATGAAGTAGTTCTATGTTCTATCTCTATGGTTTGTTTCCTCTTGAAGTACCCCATGCAGAGACTGGCGGAAAACACTTTCGTTTGAAAGGGGTTGCCAAGCTTCCAAAAAACTACTAGTTTGCTGAAATCTCAGCAAACATTTTTTCACCAAACCTTGATGATACTTGGTGGTAATGATCAGTTCACTAAGCCCACTTGGCTGCCCAATTTTCACTCTTCTAGGTTCAAGCGTTCGTTTCCAGTAACAGTTTGAATTTTTAGGTTTCACTCTGTTTTCTCCTACATAGATAGCTGTGTTTGGAATTCTAAATCAAACAAGGTTTGTGCTAGCTCCTTGAAACTTGACCAAATGAAGTAGTTCTAAGTTCTATCTCTATGGTTTGTTTCCTCTTGAAGTACCCCATGCAGTGACTGGCAAAAAACACTTTCGTTTGAAAGGGGTTGCCAAGCTTCCAAAAAACTACTAGTTTGCTGAAATCTCAGCAAACATTTTTTCACCAAATCTTGATGATACGTGGTGGTAATGATCAGTTCACTAATCCCACTTGGCTGCCCAATTTTTATTCTTCTATGTTGAAGCATTCGTTTCCAGTAACAGTTTGAATTTTTAGGTTTCACTCTGTTTTCTCCTACAGAGATAGCTGTGTTTGGAATTCTAAATCAAACACGGTTGTGCTAGCTCCTTGAAACTTGACCAAATGAAGTAGTTCTAAGTTCTATCTCTATGGTTTGTTTCCTCTTGAAGTACACCATGCAGAGCCTGGCGAAAAACACTTTCGTTTGAAAGGGGTTGCCAAGCTTCCAAAAAACTACTAGTTTGCTGAAATCTCCGCAAACATTTTTTCACCAAACCTTGATGATACTTGGTGGTAATGATCAGTTCACTAAGCCCACTTGGCTGCCCAATTTTCACTCTTCTAGGTTCAAGCGTTCGTTTCCAGTAACAGTTTGAATTTTTAGGTTTCACTCTGTTTTCTCCTACATAGATAGCTGTGTTTGGAATTCTAAATCAAACAAGGTTTGTGCTAGCTCCTTGAAACTTGACCAAATGAAGTAGTTCTAAGTTCTATCTCTATGGTTTGTTTCCTCTTGAAGTACCCCATGCAGTGACTGGCAAAAAACACTTTCGTTTGAAAGGGGTTGCCAAGCTTCCAAAAAACTACTAGTTTGCCGAAATCTCAGCAAACATTTTTTCACCAAATCTTGATGATACTTGGTGGTAATGATCAGTTCACTAAGCCCTCTTGGCTGCCCAATTTTTATTCCTCTAGGTTGAAGCATTCGTTTCCAGTAACAGTTTGAATTTTTAGGTTTCACTCTGTTTTCTCCTACATAGATAGCTGTGTTTGGAATTCTAAATCAAACACGGTTTGTGCTAGCTCCTTGAAACTTGACCAAATTAAGTAGTTATAAGTTCTATCTCTATGGTTTGTTTCCTCTTGAAGTACCCCATGCAGAGCCTTTTCGAAAAACACTTTCGTTTGAAAGGGGTTGCCAAGCTTCCAAAAAACTACTAGTTTGCTGAAATCTCAGCAAATATTTTTTCACCAAATCTTGATGATACTTGGTGGTAATGATCAGTTCACTAAGCCCACTTGGCTGCCCAATTTTCACACTTCTAGGTTCAAGCATTCGTTTCCAGTAACAGTTTGAATTTTTAGGTTTCACTCTGTTTTCTTCTATATAGGTAGCTGTGTTTGGAATTCTAAATCAAACACGGTTTGTGCTAGCTCCTTGAAACTTGACCAAATGAAGTAGTTCTAAGTTCTATCTCTATGGTTTGTTTCCTCTTGAAGTACCCCATGCAGAGACTGGCGAAAAACACTTTCGTTTGAAAGGGGTTGCCAAGCTTCCAAAAAATTACTAGTGCTGAAATCTCAGCAAACATTTTTTCACCAAATCTTGATGATACTTGGTGGTAATGATCAGTTCACTAAGCCGACTTTGCTGCCCAATTTTTATTCTTCCATGTTGAAGAATTCGTTTCAAGTAACAGTTTGAATTTTTAGGTTTCACTCTCTTTTCTCCTACATAGATAGCTGTGTTTGGATTTCTAAATCAAACACGGTTGGGCTAGCTCCTTGAAACTTGACCAAATGAAGTAGTTCTAAGTTCTATATCTATGGTTTGTTTCCTCTTGAAGTACCCCATGCAGAGACTGGCGAAAAACTCTTTCTTTTGAAAGGGGTTGCCAAGCTTCCAAAAAACTACTAGTTTGCTGAAATCTCAGCAAACATTTTTTCACCAAATCTTGATGATACTTGGTGGTAATGATCAGTTCACTAAGCCCACTTGGCTGCCCATTTTTCACTCTTCTAGGTTCAAGCGTTCGTTTCCAGTAACAGTTTGAATTTTTAGGTTTCACTCTGTTTTCTCCTACATAGATACTGTGTTTGGAATTCTAAATCAAACGCGATTTGTGCTAGCTCCTTGAAACTTGACCAAATGAAGTAGTTCTATGTTCTATCATATGGTTTGTTTCCTCTTGAAGTACCCCATGCAGAGACTGGCGGAAAACACTTTCGTTTGAAAGGGGTTGCCAAGCTTCCAAAAAACTACTAGTTTGCTGAAATCTCAGCAAACATTTTTTCACCAAACCTTGATGATACTTGGTGGTAATGATCAGTTCACTAAGCCCACTTGGCTGCCCAATTTTCACTCTTCTAGGTTCAAGCGTTCGTTTCCAGTAACAGTTTGAATTTTTAGGTTTCACTCTGTTTTCTCCTACATAGATAGCTGTGTTTGGAATTCTAAATCAAACAAGGTTTGTGCTAGCTCCTTGAAACTTGACCAAATGAAGTAGTTCTAAGTTCTATCTCTATGGTTTGTTTCCTCTTGAAGTACCCCATGCAGTGACTGGCAAAAAACACTTTCGTTTGAAAGGGGTTGCCAAGCTTCCAAAAAACTACTAGTTTGCTGAAATCTCAGCAAACATTTTTTCACCAAATCTTGATGATACGTGGTGGTAATGATCAGTTCACTAATCCCACCTGGCTGTCCAATTTTTATTCTTCTATGTTGAAGCATTCGTTTCCAGTAACAGTTTGAATTTTTAGGTTTCACTCTGTTTTCTCCTACAGAGATAGCTGTGTTTGGAATTCTAAATCAAACACGGTTGTGCTAGCTCCTTGAAACTTGACCAAATGAAGTAGTTCTAAGTTCTATCTCTATGGTTTGTTTCCTCTTGAAGTACACCATGCAGAGCCTGGCGAAAAACACTTTCGTTTGAAAGGGGTTGCCAAGTTTCCAAAAAACTACTAGTTTGCTGAAATCTCAGCAAACATTTTTTCACCAAATCTTGATGATACTTGGTGGTAATGATCAGTTCACTAAGCCCACTTGGCTGCCCAATTTTCACTCTTCTAGGTTCAAGCATTCGTTTCCAGTAACAGTGTGAATTTTTAGGTTTCACTCTGTTTTCTTTATATAGATAGCTGTGTTTGGAATTCTAAATCAAACACGGTTTGTGCTAGCTCCTTGAAACTTGACCAAATGAAGTAGTTCTAAGTTCTATCTCTATGGTTTGTTTCCTCTTGAAGTACCCCATGCAGCGACTGGCAAAAAACACTTTGGTTTGAAAGGGGTTGCCAAGCTTCCAAAACACTACTAGTTTTCCGAAATATCAGCAAACATTTTTTCAGCAAATCTTGATGATACTTGGTGGTAATGATCAGTTCACTAAGCCCACTTGGCTGCCCAATTTTTATTCTTCTACGTTGAAGCATTCGTTTCCAGTAACAATTTGAATTTTTAGGTTTCACTCTGTTTTCTCCTACATAGATAGCTGTGTTTGGAATTCTAAATCAAACACGGTTTGTGCTAGCTCCTTGAAACTTGACCAAATGAAGTAGTTCTAAGTTCTATCTCTATGGTTTGTTTCCTCTTGAAGTACCCCATGCAGAGACTGGCGAAAAACACTTTCGTTTGAAAGGGGTTGCCAAGCTTCCAAAAAATTACTAGTGCTGAAATCTCAGCAAACATTTTTTCACCAAATCTTGATGATACTTGGTGGTAATGATCAGTTCACTAAGCCGACTTTGCTGCCCAATTTTTATTCTTCCATGTTGAAGAATTCGTTTCAAGTAACAGTTTGAATTTTTAGGTTTCACTCTCTTTTCTCCTACATAGATAGCTGTGTTTGGATTTCTAAATCAAACACGGTTGGGCTAGCTCCTTGAAACTTGACCAAATGAAGTAGTTCTAAGTTCTATCTCTATGGTTTGTTTCCTATTGAAGTACCCCATGCAGAGACTGGCGAAAAACTCTTTCTTTTGAAAGGGGTTGCCAAGCTTCCAAAAAACTACTAGTTTGCTGAAATCTCAGCAAATATTTTTTCACCAAATCTTGATGATACTTGGTGGTAATGATCAGTTCACTAAGTCCACTTGGCTGCCCAATTTTTATTCTTCTAGGTTGAAGCATTCGTTTCCAGTAACAGTTTTAATTTTTAGGTTTCACTCTGTTTTCTCCTACATAGAGAGCTGTGTTTGGAATTCTAAATCAAACACGGTTTGTGCTAGCTCCTTGAAACTTGACCAAATGAAGTAGTTCTATGTTCTATCTCTATGGTTTGTTCCTCTTGAAGTACCCCATGCAGAGACTGGGGAAAAACACTTTCGTTGGAAAGGGGTTGCCAAGCTTCCAAAAAACTACTAGTTTGCTGAAATCTCAGCAAACATTTTTTCACCAAATCTTGATGATACTTGGTGGTAATGATCAGTTCACTAAGCCCACTTGGCTGCCCAATTTTCACTCTTCTAGGTTCAAGCGTTCGTTTCCAGTAACAGTTTGAATTTTTAGGTTTCACTCTGTTTTCTCCTACATAGATAGCTGTGTTTGGAATTCTAAATCAAACACGGTTTGTGCTAGCTCCTTGAAACTTGACCAAATGAAGTAGTTCTAAGTTCTATCTCTATGGTTTGTTTCCTCTTGAAGTACCCCATGCAGAGACTGGCGAAAAACACTTTCGTTTGAAAGGGGTTGCCAAGCTTCCAAAAAACTACTAGTTTGCTGAAATCTCAGCAAACATTTTTTCACCAAATCTTGATGATACTTGGTGGTAATGATCAGTTCACTAAGCCCACTTGGCTGCCCAGTTTTTATTCTTCTAGGTTGAAGCATTCGTTTCCAGTAACCATTTGAATTTTTAGGTTTCACTGTTTTCTCCTACATAGATAGCTGTGTTTGGAATTCTAAATCAAACACAGTTTGTGCTAGCTCCTTGAAACTTGACCAAATGAAGTAGTTCTAAGTTCTATCTCTATGGTTTGTTTCCTCTTGAATTACCCCATCAGAGCCTGGCGAAAAACACTTTCGTTTGAAAGGGGTTGCCAAGCTTCCAAAAAATTACTAGTGCTGAAATTTCAGCAAACATTTTTTCACCAAATCTTGATGATACTTGGTGGTAATGATCAGTTCACTAAGCCGACTTTGCTGCCCAATTTTTATTCTTCCATGTTGAAGAATTCGTTTCAAGTAACAGTTTGAATCTTTAGGTTTCACTCTCTTTTCTCCTACATAGATAGCTGTGTTTGGATTTCTAAATCAAACACGGTTGGGCTAGCTCCTTAACACTTGACCAAATGAAGTAGTTCTAAGTTCTATCTCTATGGTTTGTTTCCTCTTGAAGTACCCCATGCAGAGACTGGCGAAAAACTCTTTCTTTTGAAAGGGGTTGCCAAGCTTCCAAAAAACTACTAGTTTGCTGAAATCTCAGCAAACATTTTTTCACCAAATCTTGATGATACTTGCTGGTAATGATCAGTTCACTAAGCCCACTTGGCTGCCCATTTTTCACTCTTCTAGGTTCAAGCGTTCGTTTCCAGTAACAGTTTGAATTTTTAGGTTTCACTCTGTTTTCTTCTACATAGATACTGTGTTTGCAATTCTAAATCAAACACGGTTTGTGCTAGCTCCTTGAAACTTGACCAAATGAAGTAGTTCTAAGTTCTATCTCTATGGTTTTTTTCCTCTTGAAGTACCCCATGCAGAGACAGGCGAAAAACACTTTCGTTTGAAAGGGGTTGCCAAGCTTCCAAAAAACTACTAGTTTGCTGAAATCTCAGCAAACATTTTTTCACCAAATCTTGATGATACTTGGTGGTAATGATCAGTTCACTTTGCCCACTTGGCCTCCCAATTTTTATTCCTCTAGGTTGAAGCATTCGTTTCCAGTAACAGTTTGAATTTTTAGCTTTCACTCTGTTTTCTCCTACATAGATAGCTGTGTTTGGAATTCTAAATCAAACACGGTTTGTGCTAGCTCCTTGAAACTTGACCAAATTAAGTAGTTATAAGTTCTATCTCTATGGTTTGTTTCCTCTTGAAGTAAACCATGCAGCATGGCGAAAAACACTTTCGTTTGAAAGAGGTTGCCAAGCTTCCAAAAAACTACTAGTTTGCTGAAATCTCAGCAAATATTTTTTCATTAAATCTTGATGATACTTGGTGGTAATGATCAGTTCACTAAGCCCACTTGGCTGCCCAATTTTCACTCTTCTAGGTTCAAGCATTCGTTTCCAGTAACAGTTTGAATTTTTAGGTTTCAATCTGTTTTCTTCTATATAGATAGCTGTGTTTGGAATTCTAAATCAAACACGGTTTGTGCTAGCTCCTTGAAACTTGACCAAATGAAGTAGTTCTAAGTTCTATTTCTATGGTTTGTTTCCTCTTGAAGTACCCCATGCAGAGACTGGCGAAAAACACTTTCGTTTGAAAGGGGTTGCCAAGCTTCCAAAAAATTACTAGTGCTGAAATCTCAGCATATATTTTTTCACCAAATCTTGATGATACTTGGTGGTAATGATCAGTTCACTAAGCCCACTTGGCTGCCCAATTTTTATTCTTCCATGTTTAAGAATTCGTTTCAAGTAACAGTTTGAATTTTTAGGTTTCACTCTCTTTTCTCCTACATAGATAGCTGTGTTTGATTTCTAAATCAAACAAGGTTGGGCTAGCTCCTTGAAACTTGACCAAATGAAGTAGTTCTAAGTTCTATCTCTATGGTTTTTTTCCTCTTGAAGTACCCCATGCAGAGACTGGCGAAAAACTCTTTTTTTTTAAAGGGGTTGCCAAGCTTCAAAAAAACTACTAGTTTGCTGAAATCTCAGCAAACATTTTTTCACCAAATCTTGATGATACTTGCTGGTAATGATCAGTTCACTAAGCCCACTTGGCTGCCCATTTTTCACTCTTCTAGGTTCAAGCGTTCGTTTCCAGTAACAGTTTGAATTTTTAGGTTTCACTCTGTTTTCTCCTACATAGATACTGTGTTTGGAATTCTAAATCAAACACGGTTTGTGCTAGCTCCTTGAAACTTGACCAAATGAAGTAGTTCTAAGTTCTATCTCTATGGTTTATTTCCTCTTGAAGTACCCCATGCAGAGACTGGCGAACAACACTTTCGTTTGAAAGGATTTCCCAAGCTTCCAAAAAACTACTAGTTTGCTGAAATATCAGCAAACATTTTTTCACAAATCTTGATTATACTTGGTGGTAATGATCAGTTCACTAAACCCACTTGGCTGCCCAATTTTTATTCTTCTACGTTGAAGCATTCGTTTACCGTAACAGTTTGAATTTTTAGGTTTCACTCTGTTTTCTCCTACATAGATACTGTGTTTGGAAGTCTAAATCAAAGACGGTTTGTGCTAGCTCCTTGAAACTTGACCAAATGAAGTAGTTCTAAGTTCTATCTCTATGGTTTATTTAATTTTGAAGTACCCCATGCAGAGACTGGCGAACAACACTTTCGTTTGAAAGGATTTCCCAAGCTTCCAAAAAAATACTTGTTTGCTGAAATATCAGCAAACATTTTTTCACCAAATCTTGATGATACTTGTTGGTAATGATCAGTTCACTAAGCCCACATGGCTGCCCAATTTTTATTCTTCTAGGTTGTAGCATTCGTTTCCAGTATCTGTTTGAATTTTTACGTTTCACTCTGTTTTCTCGTACATAGATAGCTGTGTTTGGAATTCTAAATCAAACACAGATTGTGCTAGCTCCTTGAAACTTGACCAAATAAAGTAGTTCTAAGTTCTATCTCTATGGTTTGTTTCCTCTTGAAGTACCCCATGCAGAGACTGGCGAAAAACTCTTTCGTTTGAAAGGGGTTGCCAAGCTTCCAAAAAACTACTAGTTTGCTGAAATCATAGCAAACATTTTTTCACCAAATCTTGATGATACTTGGTGGTAATGATCAGTTCACTAAGCCCTCTTGGCTGCCCAATTTTTATTCCTCTAGGTTGAAGCATTCGTTTCCAGTAACAGTTTGAATTTTTAGGTTTCACTCTATTTTCTCCTACATAGATAGTTGTGTTTGGAATTCTAAATCAAACACGGTTTGTGCTAGCTCCTTGAAACTTGACCAAATTAAGTAGTTATAAGTTCTATCTCTATGGTTTGTTTTTTCTTGAAGTACCCCATGCAGAGCCTGGCGAAAAACACTTTCGTTTGAAAGGGGTTGCCAAGCTTCCAAAAAACTACTAGTTTGCTGAAATCTCAGCAAATATTTTTTCACCAAATCTTGATGATACTTGGTGGTAATGATCAGTTCACTAAGCCCACTTGGCTGCCCAATTTTCACTCTTCTAGGTTCAAGCATTCGTTTCCAGTAACAGTTTGAATTTTTAGGTTTCACTCTGTTTTATTCTATATAGATAGCTGTGTTTGGAATTCTAAATCAAACACGGTTTGTGCTAGCTCCTTGAAACTTGACCAAATGAAGTAGTTCTAAGTTCTATCTCTATGGTTTGTTTCCTCTTGAAGTACCCCCTGCAGCGAGTGGCAAAAAACACTTTGGTTTGAAAGGGGTTGCCAAGCTTCCAAAAAACTACTAGTTTGCCGAAATATCAGCAAACATTTTTTCACCAAATCTTGATGATACTTGGTGGTAATGATCAGTTCACTAAGCCCACTTGGCTGCCCAGTTTTTATTCTTCTAGGTTGAAGCATTCGTTTCCAGTAACAATTTGAATTTTTAGGTTTCACTGTTTTCTCCTACATAGATAGCTGTGTTTGGAATTCTAAATCAAACACAGTTTGTGCTAGCTCCTTGAAACTTGACCAAATGAAGTAGTTCTAAGTTCTATCTCTATGGTTTGTTTCCTCTTGAAGTACCCCATGCAGAGCCTGGCGAAAAACACTTTCGTTTGAAAGGGGTTGCCAAGCTTCCAAAAAATTACTAGTGCTGAAATTTCAGCAAACATTTTTTCACCAAATCTTGATGATACTTGGTGGTAATGATCAGTTCACTAAGCCGACTTTGCTGCCCAATTTTTATTCAACCATGTTGAAGAATTCGTTTCAAGTAACAGTTTGAATTTTTAGGTTTCACTCTCTTTTCTCCTACATAGATAGCTGTGTTTGGATTTCTAAATCAAACACGGTTGGGCTAGCTCCTTGACACTTGACCAAATGAAGTAGTTCTAAGTTCTATCTCTATGGTTTGTTTCCTCTTGAAGTACCCCATGCAGAGACTGGCGAAAAACTCTTTCTTTTGAAAGGGGTTGCCAAGCTTCCAAAAAACTACTAGTTTGCTGAAATCTCAGCAAACATTTTTTCACCAAATCTTGATGATACTTGCTGGTAATGATCAGTTCACTAAGCCCACTTGGCTGCCCATTTTTCACTCTTCTAGGTTCAAGCGTTTGTTTCCAGTAACAGTTTGAATTTTTGGTTTCACTCTGTTTTCTCCTACATAGATAGCTGTGTTTGGAATTCTAAATCAAACACGGATTGTGCTAGCTCCTTGAAAGTTGACCAAATGAAGTAGTTCTAAGTTCTATCTCTATGGTTTGTTTCCTCTTGAAGTGCCCCATGCAGAGACTGGCGAAAAACTCTTTCGTTTGAAAGGGGTTGCCAAGCTTCCAAAAAACTACTAGTTTGCCGAAATATCAGGAAACATTTTTTCACCAAATCTTGATGATACTTGGTGGTAAAGATCAGTTCACAAATCCCACTTGGCTGCAAAATTTTTAGTCTTCTAGGTTGAAGCATTCGTTTCCAGTAAGAGTTTGAATTTTTACGTTTCACTCTGTTTTCTCCTACATAGATAGCTGTGTTTGGAATTCTAAATCAAACACGGATTGTGCTAGCTCCTTGAAACTTGACTAAATGAAGTAGTTCTAAGATCTATCTCTATGGTTTGTTTCCTCTTGAAGTACCCCATGCAGAGACTGGCGAAATCTCTTTCATTTGAAAGGGGTTGACAAGCTTCCAAAAAACTAATAGTTTGCCGAAATATCAGCAAACATTTTTTCACCAAATCTTGATGATACTTGGTGGTAATCATCAGTTCACTAAGCCCACTTGGCTGCCCAATTTTTATTCTTCTAGGTTGAAGCATTCGTTTCCAGTAACAGTTTGAATTTTTAGGTTTCACTCTGTTTTCTCCTACATAGATAGCTGTGTTTGGAATTCTAAATCAAACACGGTTTGTGCAATCTCCTTGAAACTTGACCAAATGAAGTAGTTCTAAGTTCTATCTCTATGGTTTGTTTCCTCTTGAAGTACCCCATGCAGAGACTGGCGAAAAACTCTTTCATTTGAAAGGGGTTGCCAAGCTTCCAAAAAACTACTAGTTTGCCGAAATATCAGCAAACATTTTTTCACCAAATCTTGATGATACTTGGTGGTAATCATCAGTTCACTAAGCCCACTTGGCTGCCCAATTTTTATTCTTCTAGGTTGAAGCATTCGTTTCCAGTAACAGTTTGAATTTTTAGGTTTCACTCTGTTTTCTCCTACATTGATAACTGTGTTTGGAATTCTAAATCAAACACGGTTTGTGCTAGCTCCTTGAAACTTGACCAAATGAAGTAGTTCTAAGTTCTATCTCTATGGTTTGTTTCCTCTTGAAGTACCCCATGCAGAGACTGGCGAAAAACACTTTCGTTTGAAAGGGCTTGCCAAGCTTCCAAAAAACTACTAGTGGTGAAATCTCAGCAAAATTTTTTCACCAAATCTTGATGATACTTGGTGGTAATGATCAGTTCACTAAGCACACTTGGCTGCCCAATTTTTTTCTTCTATGTTGAAGAATTCGTTTCCAGTAACAGTTTGAATTTTTAGGTTTCACTCTGTTTTCTCCTACATAGATAGCTGTGTTTGGATTTCTAAATCAAACACGATTGTGCTAGCTCCTTGAAACTTGACCAAATGAAGTAGTTCTAAGTTCTATCTCTATGGTTTGTTTCCTCTTGAAGTACCCCATGCAGAGACTGGCGAAAACCCTTTCGTTTGAAAAGGGTTGCCAAGCTTCCAAAAAACTACTAGTTTGCTGAAATCTCAGCAAACATTTTTTCACCAAATCTTGATGATACTTGGTGGTAATGATCAGTTCACTAAGCCCACTTGGCTGCCCAATTTTCACTCTTCTAGGTTCAAGCGTTCGTTTCCAGTAACACTTTGAATTTTTAGGTTTCACTCTGTTTTCTCCTACATAGATAGCTGTGTTTGGAATTCTAAATCAAACACGGTTTGTGCTAGCTCCTTGAAACTTGACCAAATGAAGTAGTTCTAAGTTCTATCTCTATGGTTTGTTTCCTCTTGAAGTACCCCATGCAGATACTGGCGAAAAACACTTTCGTTTCAAAGGGGTTGCCAAGCTTCCAAAAAACTACTAGTTTGCTGAAATCTCAGCAAATATATTTTCACCAAATCTTGATGGTACTTGGTGGTAATGATCAGTTCACTAAGCCCACTTGGCTGCCCAATTTTCACTCTTCTAGGATCAAGCGTTCGTTTCCAGTAACACTTTCAATTTTTAGGTTTCACTCTGTTTTCTGCTATATAGATAGTTGTGTTTGGAATTCTAAATCAAACACGGATTGTGCTAGCTCCTTGAAACTTGACCAAATGAAGTAGTTCTAAGTTCTATCTCTATGGTTTGTTTCCTCTTGAAGTAACCCATGCAGAGACTGGCGAAAAATTCTTTCGTTTGAAAGGGGTTGCCAAGCTTCCAAAAAACTACTAGTTTGCCGAAATATCTGCAAACATTTATTCACCAAATCTTGATGATACTTGGTTGTAATGATCAGTTCACTAAGCCCACTTGGCTGCCCAATTTTTGTTCTTCTAGGTTGAAGCATTCGTTTCCAGTAACAGTTTGAATTTTTAGGTTTCACTCTGTTTTCTCCTACATAGATAGCTGTGTTTGGAATTCTAAATCAAACACGGTTTGTGGTAGCTCCTTGAAACTTGACCAAATGAAGTAGTTCTAAGTTGTATCTCTATGGTTTGTTTCCTCTTGAAGTACCCCATGCAGAGACTGGCGAAAAACACTTTCGTTTGAAAGGGGTTGCCCAGCTTCCAAAAAACTACTAGTGCTGAAATCTCAGCAAATATTTTTTCACCAAATCTTGATGATACTTGGTGGTAATGATCAGTTCACTAAGCCCACTTGGCTGCCCAATTTTTATTCTTCTATGTTGAAGAATTCGTTTCCAGTAACAGTTTGAATTTTTAGGTTTCACTCTGTTTTCTCCTACACAGATAGCTGTGTTTGGATTTCTAAATCAAACACGGTTGTGCTAGCTCCTTGAAACTTGAGCAAATGAAGTAATTCTAAGTTCTATCTCTATGGTTTGTTTCCTCTTGAAGTACCCCATGCAGAGACTGGCGAAAAACACTTTCGTTAGAAAGGGGTTGCCAAGCTTCCAAAAAACTACTAGTTTGCCGAAATCTCAGCAAATATATTTTCACCAAATCTTGATGATACTTGGTGGTAAAGATCAGTTAAATAAGCCCACTTGGCTGCCCAATTTTCACTCTTCTAGGTTCAAGCGTTCGTTTCCAGTAATACTTTGAATTTTTAGGTTTCACTCTGTTTTCTGCTATATAGATAGATGTGTTTGAAACTCTAAATCAAACACGGTTTTTGCTAGCTGCTTGAAACTTGAAAAAATGAATTAGTTCTAAGTTCTATCTCTATGGTTTGTTTCCTCTTGAAGTACCCCATGCAGAGACTGGCGAAAAACACTTTCGTTTGAAAGGGGTTGCCAAGCTTCCAAAAAACTAGTAGTTTGCTGAAATCTCAGCAAACATTTTTTCACCAAATCTTGATGATACTTGGTGGTAATGATCAGTTCACTAAGCCCACTTGGCTGCCCAATTTTTATTCTTCTAGGTTGAAGCATTCATTTCCAGTAACAGTATGAATTTTTAAGTTTCACTCTGTTTTCTCCTATATAGATAGCTGTGTTTGGAATTCTAAATCAAACACGGTTTGTGCTAGCTCCTTGAAACTTGACAAAATGAAGTAGTTCTAATTTCTATCTCTATGGATTGTTTCCTCTTGAAGTACCCCAGGCAGAGACTGGCGAAAAACACTTTCGTTTGAAAGGGGTTGCGAAGCTTCCAAAAACTACTAGTTTGCTGAAATCTCAGCAAACATTTTTTCACCAAATCTTGATGATACTTGGTGGTAATGATCAGATCACTAATTCCACTTGGCTGCCCAACTTTTATTCTTCTAGGGTGACGCATTTGTTTCCAGTAACAGTTTGAATTTCTAGGTTTCACTCTGTTTTCTCCTACATAGATAGCTGTGTTTGGAATTCTAAATCAAACACGGTTTGTGCTAGCTCCTTGAAACTTGACCAAATGAAGTAGTTCTAAGTTCTATCTCTATGGTTTGTTTCCTCTTGAAGTACCCCATGCAGAGACTGGCGAAAAACACTTTCATTTGAAAGGGGTTGCCAACCTTCCAAAATCTACTAGTTTGCTGAAATCTCAGCAAACATTTTTTCACCAAATCTTGATGATACTTGGTGGTAATGATCAGTTCACTAAGCCCACTTGGCTGCCCAATTTTTATTCTTCTAGGTTGAAGCATTCGTTTCCAGTAACAGTTTGAATTTTTAGGTTTCATTGTGTTTTCTCCTACATAGATAGCTGTGTTTGGAATTCTAAATCAAACACGGTTTGTGCTAGCTCCTTGAAACTTGACCAAATGAAGTAGTTCTAAGTTCTATCTCTATGGTTTGTTTCCTCTTGAAGTACCCCATGCAGAGACTGGCGAAAAACACTTTCGTTTGAAAGGGGTTGCCAAGTTTCCAAAAAACTACTAGTTTGCTGAAATCTCAGCAAATATTCTTTCAACAAATCTTCATGATACTTGGTGGTAATGATCAGTTCACTAATCCCACTTGTCTGCCGAATTTTTATTCTTCTAGGTTGAAGCATTCGTTTCCAGTAACAGTTTGAATTTTTAGGTTTCACTCTGTTTTCTCCTATATAGATAGCTGTGTTTGGAATTCTAAGTCAAACACGGTTTGTGCTAGCTCCTTGAATCTTGACCAAATGAAGTTGTTCTAAGTTCTATCTCTATGGTTTGTTTCCTCTTGAAGTACCCCATGCAGAGACTGGCGAAAAACACTTTCGTTTGAAA
Organism: Callospermophilus lateralis; assembly: GCF_048772815.1. Classification (NCBI taxonomy): domain Eukaryota; kingdom Metazoa; phylum Chordata; class Mammalia; order Rodentia; family Sciuridae; genus Callospermophilus; species Callospermophilus lateralis. The sequence goes on along the minus strand of NW_027514951.1, from coordinate 85,428 downwards.
GGGGTTGCCAAGCTTCCAAAAAACTACTAGTTTGCTGATATCTCAGCAAACATTTTTTCACCAAATCTTGAGGATACTTGGTGGTAATGATCAGTTCACTAATCCCACTTGGCTGCCCAATTTTTATTCTTCTAGGTTGAAGCATTCGTTTCCTGTAACAGTTTGAAATTTAGGTTTCACTCTGTTTTCTCCTATATAGATAGCTGTGTTTGGAATTCTAAATCAAACACGGTTTGTGCTAGGTACTTGAAACTTGACCAAATGAAGTAGTTCTAAGTTCTCTCTCTATGGTTTTTTTCCTCTTGAAGTACCCCATGCAGAGACTGGCGAAAAACACTTTTGTTTGAAAGAGGTGGCCAAGCTTCCAAAAACTACTAGTTTGCTGAAATCTCAGCAAACATTTTTTCACCAAACCTTGATGATACTTGGTGGTAATGATCAGTTCACTAAGCCCACTATGCTGCCCAATTTTCATTCTTCTAGGTTGAAGCATTCGTTTCCAGTAACAGTTTGAATTTTTACGTTTCACTCTGTTTTCTCCTACATAGATAGCTGTGTTTGGAATTCTAAATCAAACACGGATTGTGCTAGCTCCTTGAAACTTGACCAAATGAAGTAGTTCTAAGTTCTATCTCTATGGTTTGTTTCCTCTTGAAGTACCCCATGCAGAGACAGGCGAAAAACACTTTTGTTTGAAAGAGGTGGCCAAGCTTCCAAAAACTACTAGTTTGCTGAAATCTCAGCAAACATTTTTTCACCAAATCTTGATGATACTTGGTGGTAATGATCAGTTCACTAAGCCCACTATGCTGCCCAATTTTTAGTCTTCTAGGTTGAAGCATTCGTTTCCAGTAAGAGTTTGAATTTTTACGTTTCACTCTGTTTTCTCCTACATAGATAGCTGTGTTTGGAATTCTAAATCAAACACGGATTGTGCTAGCTCCTTGAAACTTGACTAAATGAAGTAGTTCTAAGTTCTATCTCTATGGTTTGTTTCCTCTTGAAGTACCCCATGCAGAGACTGGCGAAATCTCTTTCATTTGAAAGGGGTTGACAAGCTTCCAAAAAACTAATAGTTTGCCGAAATATCAGCAAACATTTTTTCACCAAATCTTGATGATACTTGGTGGTAATCATCAGTTCACTAAGCCCAATTGGCTGCCCAATTTTTATTCTTCTAGGTAGAAGCATTCGTTTCCAGTAACAGTTTGAATTTTTAGGTTTCACTCTGTTTTCTCCTACATAGATAGCTGTGTTTGGAATTCTAAATCAAACACGGTTTGTGCAAGCTCCTTGAAACTTGACCAAATGAAGTAGTTCTAAGTTCTATCTCTATGGTTTGTTTCCTCTTGAAGAACCCCATGCAGAGTCTGGCGAAAAGCACTTTTGTTTGAAAGGGGTTGCCAAGCTTCCAAAAAACTACTAGTTTGCTGAAATCTCAGCAAACATTTTTTCACCAAATCTTGATGACACTTGGTGGTAATGATCAGTTCACTAAGCCCACTATGCTGCCCAATTTTTATTCTTCCAGGTTGAAGCATTCGTTTGAAGTAACAGTTTGAATTTTTAGGTTTCACTCTGTTTTCTCCTACATAGATAGCTGTGTTTGGAATTCTAAATCAAACACGGATTGTGCTAGCTCCTTGAAACTTGACCAAATGAAGTAGTTCTAAGTTCTATCTCTATGGTTTGTTTCCTCTTGAAGTACCCCATGCAGAGACAGGCGAAAAACACTTTTGTTTGAAAGAGGTGGCCAAGCTTCCAAAAACTACTAGTTTGCTGAAATCTCAGCAAACATTTTTTCACCAAATCTTGATGATACTTGGTGGTAATGATCAGTTCACTAAGCCCACTATGCTGCCCAATTTTTAGTCTTCTAGGTTGAAGCATTCGTTTCCAGTAAGAGTTTGAATTTTTACGTTTCACTCTGTTTTCTCCTACATAGATAGCTGTGTTTGGAATTCTAAATCAAACACGGATTGTGCTAGCTCCTTGAAACTTGACTAAATGAAGTAGTTCTAAGTTCTATCTCTATGGTTTGTTTCCTCTTGAAGTACCCCATGCAGAGACTGGCGAAATCTCTTTCATTTGAAAGGGGTTGACAAGCTTCCAAAAAACTAATAGTTTGCCGAAATATCAGGAAACATTTTTTCACCAAATCTTGATGATACTTGGTGGTAATCATCAGTTCACTAAGCCCAATTGGCTGCCCAATTTTTATTCTTCTAGGTAGAAGCATTCGTTTCCAGTAACAGTTTGAATTTTTAGGTTTCACTCTGTTTTCTCCTACATAGATAGCTGTGTTTGGAATTCTAAATCAAACACGGTTTGTGCAAGCTCCTTGAAACTTGACCAAATGAAGTAGTTCTAAGTTCTATCTCTATGGTTTGTTTCCTCTTGAAGAACCCCATGCAGAGTCTGGCGAAAAGCACTTTTGTTTGAAAGGGGTTGCCAAGCTTCCAAAAAACTACTAGTTTGCTGAAATCTCAGCAAACATTTTTTCACCAAATCTTGATGACACTTGGTGGTAATGATCAGTTCACTAAGCCCACTTGGCTGCCCAATTTTTATTCTTCTAGGTTGAAGCATTCGTTTCCAGTAACAGTTTGAATTTTTAGGTTTCACTCTGTTTTCTACTACATTGATAACTGTGTTTGGAATTCTAAATCAAACACGGTTTGTGCTAGCTCCTTGAAACTTGACCAAATGAAGTAGTTCTAAGTTCTATCTCTATGGTTTGTTTCCTCTTGAAGTACCCCATGCAGAGACTGGCGAAAAACACTTTCGTTTGAAAGGGGTTGCCAAGCTTCAAAAAAACTACTAGTGGTGAAATCTCAGCAAAATTTTTTCACCAAATCTTGATGATACTTGGTGGTAATGATCAGTTCACTAAGCACACTTGGCTGCTCAATTTTTTTCTTCTATGTTGAAGAATTCGTTTCCAGTAACAGTTTGAATTTTTAGGTTTCACTCTGTTTTCTCCTACATAGATAGCTGTGTTTGGATTTCTAAATCAAACACGATTGTGCTAGCTCCTTGAAACTTGACCAAATGAAGTAGTTCTAAGTTCTATTTCTATGGTTTGTTTCCTCTTGAAGTACCCCATGCAGAGACTGGCGAAAACCCTTTCGTTTGAAAGGGGTTGCCAAGCTTCCAAAAAACTACTAGTTTGCTGAAATCTCAGCAAACATTTTTTCACCAAATCTTGATGATACTTGGTGGTAATGATCAGTTCACTAAGCCCACTTGGCTGCCCAATTTTCACTCTTCTAGGTTCAAGCGTTCGTTTCCAGTAACACTTTGAATTTTTAGGTTTCACTCTGTTTTCTCCTACATAGATAGCTGTGTTTGGAATTCTAAATCAAACACGGTTTGTGCTAGCTCCTTGAAACTTGACCAAATGAAGTAGTTCTAAGTTCTATCTCTATGGTTTGTTTCCTCTTGAAGTACCCCATGCAGATACTGGCGAAAAACACTTTCGTTTCAAAGGGGTTGCCAAGCTTCCAAAAAACTACTAGTTTGCTGAAATCTCAGCAAATATATTTTCACCAAATCTTGATGGTACTTGGTGGTAATGATCAGTTCACTAAGCCCACTTGGCTGCCCAATTTTCACTCTTCTAGGATCAAGCGTTCGTTTCCAGTAACACTTTCAATTTTTAGGTTTCACTCTGTTTTCTGCTATATAGATAGTTGTGTTTGGAATTCTAAATCAAACACGGTTTGTGCTATCTCCTTGAAACTTGACCAAATGAAGTAGTTCTAAGTTCTATCTCTATGGTTTGTTTCCTCTTGAAGTACCCCATGCAGAGACTGGCGAAAAACACTTTCGTTTGAAAGGGGTTGCCAAGCTTCCAAAAAACTACTAGTTTGCTGAAATCTCAGCAAACATTTTTTCACCAAATCTTGATGATACTTGGTGGTAATGATCAGATCACTAAGCCCACTTGGCTGCCCAATTTTTATTATTCTAGGTTGAAGCATTCGTTTCCAGTAACAGTTTGAATTTTTACGTTTCACTCTGTTTTCTTCTACATAGATAGCTGTGTTTGGAATTCGAAATCAAACACGGATTGTGCTAGCTCCTTGAAACTTGACCAAGTGAAGTAGTTCTAAGTTCTATCTCTATGGTTTGTTTCCTCTTGAAGTACCCCATGCAGAGACTGGCGAAAAACTCTTTCGTATGAAAGGTTTTGCCAAGCTTCCAAAAAACTACTAGTTTGTCGAAATATCAGCGAACATTTTTTCACCAAATCTTGATGATACTTGGTGGTAATGATCATTTCACTAAGCCCACTTGGCTGCCCAATTTTCACTCTTCTAGCTTCAAGCGTTCGTTTCCAGTAACACTTTGAATTTTATTGGTTTCACTCTGTTTTCTGCTATATAGATAGATGTGTTTGAAACTCTAAATCAAACACGGTTTTTGCTAGCTCCTTGAAACTTGACAAAATGAAGTAGTTCTAAGTTCTATCTCTATGGTTTGTTTCCTCTTGAAGTACCCCATGCAGAGACTGTCGAAAAACACTTTCGTTTGAAAGGGGTTGCCAAGCTTCCAAAAAACTACTAGTTTGCTGAAATCTCAGCAAACATTTTTTCACCAAATCTTGATGATACTTGGTGGTAATGATCAGTTCACTAAGCCCACTTGGCTGCCCAATTTTTATTCTTCTCGGTTGAAGCATTCATTTCCAGTAACAGTTTGAATTTTTAGGTTTCACAATGTTTTCTCCTACATAGATAGCTGTGTTTGGAATTCTAAATCAAACACGGTTTGTGCTAGCTCCTTGAAACTTGACAAAATGAAGTAGTTCTAATTTCTATCTCTATTGATTGTTTCCTCTTAAAGTACCCCAGGCAGAGACTGGCGAAAAACACTTTCGTTTGAAAGGGGTTGCGAAGCTTCCAAAAAACTACTAGTTTGTTGAAATCTCAGCAAACATTTTTTCAAGAAAATCTTGATGATACTTGGTGGTAATGATTAGTTCACTAATCCCACTTGGCTGCCCAACTTTTATTCTTCTTGCTTGAAGCATTTGTTTCCAGTAACAGTTTGAATTTCTAGGTTTCACTCTGTTTTCTCCTACATAGATAGCTGTGTTTTGATTTCTAAATAAAACACGGTTGTGCTAGCTCCTTGAAACTTGACCAAATGAAGTAGTTCTAAGTTCTATCTCTATGGTTTGTTTCCTCTTGAAGTACCCCATACAGAGACTTGCGAAAAACTCTTTCGTTTGAAAGGGGTTGCCTAGCTTCCAAAAAACTACTAGTTTGCTGAAATCTCAGCAAACATTTTTTCACCAAATCTTGATGATACTTGGTGGTAATGATCAGTCCACTAAGCCCACTTGGCTGCCCAATTTTCACTCTTCTAGGTTCAAGCGTTCGTTTGAAGAAACACTTTGAATATTATAGGTTTCACTCTGTTTTCTGCTATATAGATAGATGTGTTTGAAACTCTAAATCAAACACGGTTTTTGCTAGCTCCTTGAAACTTGACAAAATGAAGTAGTTCTAAGTTCTATCTCTATGGTTTGTTTCCTCTTGAAGTACCCCATGCAGAGACTGGCGAAAAACACTTTCGTTTGAAAGGGGTTGCCAAGCTTCCAAAAAACTACTAGTTTGCTGAAATCTCAGCAAACATTTTTTCACCAAATCTTGATGATACTTGGTGGTAATGATCAGTCCACTAAGCCCACTTGGCTGCCCAATTTTTATTCTTCTCGGTTGAAGCATTCATTTCCAGTAACAGTTTGAATTTTTAGGTTTCACTCTGTTTTCTCCTACATAGATAGCTGTGTTTGGAATTCTAAATCAAACACGGTTTGTGCTAGCTCCTTGAAACTTGACAAAATGAAGTAGTTCTAATTTCTATATCTATGGATTGTTTCCTCTTAAAGTACCCCAGGCAGAGACTGGCGAAAAACACTTTCGTTTGAAAGGGGTTGCGAAGCTTCCAAAAAACTACTAGTTTGTTGAAATCTCAGCAAACATTTATTCACCAAATCTTGAGATACTTGGTGGTAAGGATTAGTTCACTAATCCCACTTGGCTGCCCAACTTTTATTCTTCTAGGTTGAAGCATTCGTTTCCAGTAACAGTTTGAATTTTTAGGTTTCACTCTGTTTTCTCCTACATAGATAGCTGTGTTTGGAATTCTAAATCAAACACGGATTGTGCTAGCTCCTTGAAACTTGACCAAATGAAGTAGTTCTAAGTTCTATCTCTATGGTTTGTTTCCTCTTGAAGTACCCCATGCAGAAACTGGCGAAACACTCTTTCGTTTGAAAGGTTTTGCCAAGCTTCCAATAAACTACTAGTTTGCCGAAATATCAGCAAACATTTTTTCACCAAATCTTGATGATACTTGGTGGTAATGATCAGTTCACTAAGCCCACTTGGCTGCCCAGGTTTATTCTTCTAGGTTGAAGCATTCGTTTCCAGTAACAGTTTGAATTTTTAGGTTTCACTCTGTTTTCTCCTACATAGATAGCTGTGTTTGGATTTCTAAATCAAACACGGTTGTGCTAGCTCCTTGAAACTTGACCAAATGAAGTAGTTCTAAGTTCTATCTCTATGGTTTGTTTCCTCTTGAAGTACCCCATGCATAGACTGGCGAAAAACACTTTCGTTTGAAAGGGGTTGCCAAGCTTCCAAAAAACTATTAGTGCTGAAATCTCAGCAAACATTTTTTCACCAAATCTTGATGATACTTGGTGGTAATGATCAGTTCACTAAGCCCACTTGGCTGCCCAATTTTTATACTTCTATGTTGAAGAATTCGTTTCCAGTAACAGTTTGAATTTTTAGGTTTCACTCTGTTTTCTCCTACATAGATAGCTGTGTTTTGATTTCTAAATCAAACACGGTTGTGCTAGCTCCTTGAAACTTGACCAAATGAAGTAGTTCTAAGTTCTATCTCTATGGTTTGTTTCCTGTTGAAGTACCCCATGCAGAGACTGGAGAAAAACACTTTCGTTTGAAAGGGGTTGCCAAGCTTCCAAAAAACTACTAGTTTGCTGAAATCTCAGCGAACATTTTTTCACCAAATCTTGATGATACTTGGTGGTAATGATCAGTTCACTAAGCCCACTTGGCTGCCCAATTTTCACTCTTCTAGGTTCAAGCGTTCGTTTCCAGTAACACTTTGAATTTTATAGGTTTCACTCTGTTTTCTGCTATATAGATAGCTGTGTTTGGAATTCTAAATCAAACACGGTTTGTGCTAGCTCCTTGAAACTTGACCAAATGAAGTAGTTCTAAGTTCTATCTCTATGGTTTGTTTCCTCTTGAAGTACCCCATGCAGATACTGTCGAAAAACACTTTCGTTTCAAAGGGGTTGCCAAGCTTCCAAAAAACTACTAGTTTGCTGAAATCTCAGCAAATATATTTTCACCAAATCTTGATGGTACTTGGTGGTAATGATCAGTTCACTAAGCCCACTTGGCTGCCCAATTTTCACTCTTCTAGGATCAAGCGTTCGTTTCCAGTAACACTTTCAATTTTTAGCTTTCACTCTGTTTTCTGCTATATAGATAGTTGTGTTTGGAATTCTAAATCAAACACGGTTTGTGCTATCTCCTTGAAACTTGACCAAATGAAGTAGTTCTAAGTTCTATCTCTATGGTTTGTTTCCTCTTGAAGTACCCCATGCAGAGACTGGCGAAAAACACTTTCGTTTGAAAGGGGTTGCCAAGCTTCCAAAAAACTACTAGTTTGCTGAAATCTCAGCAAACATTTTTTCACCAAATCTTGATGATACTTGGTGGTAATGATCAGATCACTAAGCCCACTTGGCTGCCCAATTTTTATTATTCTAGGTTGAAGCATTCGTTTCCAGTAACAGTTTGAATTTTTACGTTTCACTCTGTTTTCTTCTACATAGATAGCTGTGTTTGGAATTCGAAATCACACACGGATTGTGCTAGCTCCTTGAAACTTGACCAAGTGAAGTAGTTCTAAGTTCTATCTCTATGGTTTGTTTCCTCTTGAAGTACCCCATGCAGAGACTGGCGAAAAACTCTTTCGTATGAAAGGTTTTGCCAAGCTTCCAAAAAACTACTAGTTTGTCGAAATATCAGCGAACATTTTTTCACCAAATCTTGATGATACTTGGTGGTAATGATCATTTCACTAAGCCCACTTGGCTGCCCAATTTTCACTCTTCTAGCTTCAAGCGTTCGTTTCCAGTAACACTTTGAATTTTATTGGTTTCACTCTGTTTTCTGCTATATAGATAGATGTGTTTGAAACTCTAAATCAAACACGGTTTTTGCTAGCTCCTTGAAACTTGACAAAATGAAGTAGTTCTAAGTTCTATCTCTATGGTTTGTTTCCTCTTGAAGTACCCCATGCAGAGACTGTCGAAAAACACTTTCGTTTGAAAGGGGTTGCCAAGCTTCCAAAAAACTACTAGTTTGCTGAAATCTCAGCAAACATTTTTTCACCAAATCTTGATGATACTTGGTGGTAATGATCAGTTCACTAAGCCCACTTGGCTGCCCAATTTTTATTCTTCTCGGTTGAAGCATTCATTTCCAGTAACAGTTTGAATTTTTAGGTTTCACAATGTTTTCTCCTACATAGATAGCTGTGTTTGGAATTCTAAATCAAACACGGTTTGTGCTAGCTCCTTGAAACTTGACAAAATGAAGTAGTTCTAATTTCTATCTCTATTGATTGTTTCCTCTTAAAGTACCCCAGGCAGAGACTGGCGAAAAACACTTTCGTTTGAAAGGGGTTGCGAAGCTTCCAAAAAACTACTAGTTTGTTGAAATCTCAGCAAACATTTTTTCAAGAAAATCTTGATGATACTTGGTGGTAATGATTAGTTCACTAATCCCACTTGGCTGCCCAACTTTTATTCTTCTTGCTTGAAGCATTTGTTTCCAGTAACAGTTTGAATTTCTAGGTTTCACTCTGTTTTCTCCTACATAGATAGCTGTGTTTTGATTTCTAAATAAAACACGGTTGTGCTAGCTCCTTGAAACTTGACCAAATGAAGTAGTTCTAAGTTCTATCTCTATGGTTTGTTTCCTCTTGAAGTACCCCATACAGAGACTTGCGAAAAACTCTTTCGTTTGAAAGGGGTTGCCTAGCTTCCAAAAAACTACTAGTTTGCTGAAATCTCAGCAAACATTTTTTCACCAAATCTTGATGATACTTGGTGGTAATGATCAGTCCACTAAGCCCACTTGGCTGCCCAATTTTCACTCTTCTAGGTTCAAGCGTTCGTTTGAAGAAACACTTTGAATATTATAGGTTTCACTCTGTTTTCTGCTATATAGATAGATGTGTTTGAAACTCTAAATCAAACACGGTTTTTGCTAGCTCCTTGAAACTTGACAAAATGAAGTAGTTCTAAGTTCTATCTCTATGGTTTGTTTCCTCTTGAAGTACCCCATGCAGAGACTGGCGAAAAACACTTTCGTTTGAAAGGGGTTGCCAAGCTTCCAAAAAACTACTAGTTTGCTGAAATCTCAGCAAACATTTTTTCACCAAATCTTGATGATACTTGGTGGTAATGATCAGTCCACTAAGCCCACTTGGCTGCCCAATTTTTATTCTTCTCGGTTGAAGCATTCATTTCCAGTAACAGTTTGAATTTTTAGGTTTCACTCTGTTTTCTCCTACATAGATAGCTGTGTTTGGAATTCTAAATCAAACACGGTTTGTGCTAGCTCCTTGAAACTTGACAAAATGAAGTAGTTCTAATTTCTATATCTATGGATTGTTTCCTCTTAAAGTACCCCAGGCAGAGACTGGCGAAAAACACTTTCGTTTGAAAGGGGTTGCGAAGCTTCCAAAAAACTACTAGTTTGTTGAAATCTCAGCAAACATTTATTCACCAAATCTTGAGATACTTGGTGGTAAGGATTAGTTCACTAATCCCACTTGGCTGCCCAACTTTTATTCTTCTAGGTTGAAGCATTCGTTTCCAGTAACAGTTTGAATTTTTAGGTTTCACTCTGTTTTCTCCTACATAGATAGCTGTGTTTGGAATTCTAAATCAAACACGGATTGTGCTAGCTCCTTGAAACTTGACCAAATGAAGTAGTTCTAAGTTCTATCTCTATGGTTTGTTTCCTCTTGAAGTACCCCATGCAGAAACTGGCGAAACACTCTTTCGTTTGAAAGGTTTTGCCAAGCTTCCAATAAACTACTAGTTTGCCGAAATATCAGCAAACATTTTTTCACCAAATCTTGATGATACTTGGTGGTAATGATCAGTTCACTAAGCCCACTTGGCTGCCCAGGTTTATTCTTCTAGGTTGAAGCATTCGTTTCCAGTAACAGTTTGAATTTTTAGGTTTCACTCTGTTTTCTCCTACATAGATAGCTGTGTTTGGATTTCTAAATCAAACACGGTTGTGCTAGCTCCTTGAAACTTGACCAAATGAAGTAGTTCTAAGTTCTATCTCTATGGTTTGTTTCCTCTTGAAGTACCCCATGCATAGACTGGCGAAAAACACTTTCGTTTGAAAGGGGTTGCCAAGCTTCCAAAAAACTATTAGTGCTGAAATCTCAGCAAACATTTTTTCACCAAATCTTGATGATACTTGGTGGTAATGATCAGTTCACTAAGCCCACTTGGCTGCCCAATTTTTATACTTCTATGTTGAAGAATTCGTTTCCAGTAACAGTTTGAATTTTTAGGTTTCACTCTGTTTTCTCCTACATAGATAGCTGTGTTTTGATTTCTAAATCAAACACGGTTGTGCTAGCTCCTTGAAACTTGACCAAATGAAGTAGTTCTAAGTTCTATCTCTATGGTTTGTTTCCTGTTGAAGTACCCCATGCAGAGACTGGAGAAAAACACTTTCGTTTGAAAGGGGTTGCCAAGCTTCCAAAAAACTACTAGTTTGCTGAAATCTCAGCGAACATTTTTTCACCAAATCTTGATGATACTTGGTGGTAATGATCAGTTCACTAAGCCCACTTGGCTGCCCAATTTTCACTCTTCTAGTTTCAAGCGTTCGTTTCCAGTAACACTTTGAATTTTATAGGTTTCACTCTGTTTTCTGCTATATAGATAGATGTGTTTGAAACTCTAAATCAAACACGGTTTTTGCTAGCTCCTTGAAACTTGGCCAAATGAAGTAGTTCTAAGTTCTATCTCTATGGTTTGTTACCTCTTGAAGTATCCCATGCAGACTGGCGAAAAACACTTTCGTTTGAAAGGGGTTGCCAAGCTTCCAAAAAACTACTAGTTTGCTGAAATCTCAGCAAACATTTTTTCACCAAATCTTGATGATACTTGGTGGTAATGATCAGTTCACTAAGCCCACTTGGGTGCCCAATTTTTATTCTTCTAGGTTGAAGCATTCGTTTCCAGTAACAGTTTGAATTTTTAGGTTTCATTCTGTTTTCTCCTACATAGATAGCTGGGTTTGGAATTCTAAATCAAACACGGTTTGTGCTAGCTCCTTGAAACTTGACCAAATGAAGTAGTTCTAAGTTCCTTCTCTATGGTTTGTTTCCTCTTGAAGTACCCCATGCAGAGACTGGCGAAAAACACTTCGTTTGAAAGGGGTTGCCAAGCTTCCAAAAAACTACTAGTTTGCTGAAATCTCAGCGAACATTTTTTCACCAAATCTTGATGATACTTGGAGGTAATGATCAGTTCACTAAGCCCACTTGGCTGCCCAATTTTTATTCTTCTAGGTTGAAGCATTCATTTCCAGTAACAGTTTGAATTTTTAGGTTTCACTCTGTTTTCTCCTACATAGATAGCTGTATTTGGAATTCTAAATAAAACACGGTTTGTGCTAGCTCCTTGAAACTTGACCAAATGAAGTAGTTCTAAGTTCTATCTCTATGGTTTGTTTCCTGTTGAAGTACCCCATGCAGAGACTGGAGAAAAACACTTTCGTTTGAAAGGGGTTGCCAAGCTTCCAAAAAACTACTAGTTTGCTGAAATCTCAGCGAACATTTTTTCACCAAATCTTGATGATACTTGGTGGTAATGATCAGTTCACTAAGCCCACTTGGCTGCCCAATTTTCACTCTTCTAGGTTCAAGCGTTCGATTCCAGTAACACTTTGAATTTTATAGGTTTCACTCTGTTTTCTCCTAAATAGATAGCTGTGTTTGGAATTCTAAATCAAACACGGTTTGTGCTAGCTCCTTGAAACTTGACCAAATGAAGTAGTTCTAAGTTCTATCTCTATGGTTTGTTTCCTCTTGAAGTACCCCATGCAGAGACTGGCGAAACACTTTTTCGTTTGAAAGGTTTTGCCAAGCTTCCAAAAAACTACTAGTTTGCTGAAATCTCAGCAAACATTTTTTCAAAAAATCTTGATGATACTTGGTGGTAATAATCAGATCACTAAGCCCACTTGGCTGCCCAATTTTTATTCTTCTAGGTTGAAGCATTCGTTTCCAGTAACAGTTTGAATTTTTACGTTTCACTCTGTTTTCTCATACATAGATAGCTGTGTTTGGAATTCTAAATCAAACACGGATTGTGCTAGCTCCTTGAAACTTGACCAAATGAAGTAGTTCTAAGTTCCATCTCTATGGTTTGTTTCCTCTTGAAGTACCCCATGCAGAGACTGCCGAAACACTCTTTTGTTTGAAAGGTTTTGCCAAGCTTCCAAAAAACTACTAGTTTGCCGAAATATCAGCAAATATTTTTTGACCAAATCTTGATGATACTTGGTGGTAATGATCAGTTCACTAAGCCCACTTGGCTGCCCAATTTTTATTCTTCTAGGTTGAAGCATTCGTTTCCAGTAACAGTTTGAATTTTTAGGTTTCACTCTGTTTTCTCCTACATAGATAGCTGTGTTTGGAATTCTAAATCAAACACGGTTTGTGCTAGCTCCTTGAAACTTGACCAAATGAAGTAGTTCTAAGTTCTATCTCTATGGTTTGTTTCCTCTTGAAGTACCCCATGCAGAGACTGGCGAAAAACACTTTCGTTTGAAAGGGGTTGCCAAGCTTCCAAAAAACTACTAGTGCTGAAATCTCAGCAAACATTTTTTCACCAAATCTTGATGATACTTGGTGGTAATGATCAGTTCACTAAGCCCACTTGGCTGCCCAATTTTTATTCTTCTATGTTGAAGAATTCGTTTCCAGTAACAGTTTGAATTTTTAGGTTTCACTCTGTTTTCTCCTACATAGATAGCTGTTTTTTGATTTCTAAATCAAACACGGTTGTGCTAGCTCCTTGAAACTTGACCAAATGAAGTAGTCCTAAGTTCTATCTCTATGGTTTGTTTCCTCTTGAAGTACCCCATGCAGAGACTGGCGAAAAACACTTTCGTTTGAAAGGGGTTGCCAAGCTTCCAAAAAACTACTAGTTTGCTGAAATCTCAGCAAAAATTTTTTCACCAAATCTTGATGATACTTGGTGGTAATGATCAGTTCACTAAGCCCACTTGGCTGCCCAATTTTTATTCTTCTAGGTTGAAGCATTCGTTTCCAGTAACAGTTTGAATATTTAGGTTTTATTCTGTTTTCTCCTACATAGATAGCTGTGTTTGGAATTCTAAATCAAACACGGTTTGTGCTAGCTCCTTGAAACTTGACCAAATGAAGTAGTTCTAAGTTCTATCTCTATGGTTTGTTTCCTGTTGAAGTACCCCATGCAGAGACTGGAGAAAAACACTTTCGCTTGAAAGGGGTTGCCAAGCTTCCAAAAAACTACTAGTTTGCTGAAATCTCAGCGAACATTTTTTCACCAAATCTTGATGATACTTGGTGGTAATGATCAGTTCACTAAGCCCACTTGGCTGCCCAATTTTCACTCTTCTAGGTTCAAGCGTTCGTTTCCAGTAACACTTTGAATTTGATAGGTTTCACTCTGTTTTCTGCTATATTGATAGATGTGTTTGAAACTCTAAATCAAACACGGTTTTTGCTAGCTCCTTGAAACTTGACCAAATGAATTAGTTCTAAGTTCTATCTCTATGGTTTGTTTCCTCTTGAAGTACCCCATGCAGAGACTGGCGAAACACTCTTTCGTTTGAAAGGTTTTGCCAAGCTTCCAAAAAACTACTAGTTTGCTGAAATCTCAGCAAACATTTTTTCACCAAATCTTGATGATACTTGGTGGTAATAATCAGATCACTAAGCCCACTTGGCTGCCCAATTTTTATTCTTCTAGGTTGAAGCATTCGTTTCCAGTAACAGTTTGAATTTTTACGTTTCACTCTGTTTTCTCCTACATAGATAGCTGTGTTTGGAATTCTAAATCAAACACGGATTGTGCTAGCTCCTTGAAACTTGACCAAATGAAGTAGTTCTAAGTTCCATCTCTATGGTTTGTTTCCTCTTGAAGTACCCCATGCAGAGACTGGCGAAACACTCTTTCGTTTGAAAGGTTTTGCCAAGCTTCCAAAAAACTACTAGTTTGCCGAAATATCAGCAAATATTTTTTGACCAAATCTTGATGATACTTGGTGGTAATGATCAGTTCACTAAGCCCACTTGGCTGCCCAATTTTTATTCTTCTAGGTTGAAGCATTCGTTTCCAGTAACAGTTTGAATTTTTAGGTTTCACTCTGTTTTCTCCTACATAGATAGCTGTGTTTGGAATTCTAAATCAAACACGGTTTGTGCTAGCTCCTTGAAACTTGACCAAATGAATTAGTTCTAAGTTCTATCTCTATGGTTTGTTTCCTCTTGAAGTACCCCATGCAGAGACTGGAGAAAAACACTTTCGTTTGAAAGGGGTTGCCAAGCTTCCAAAAACCTACTAGTTTGCTGAAATCTCAGCGAACATTTTTTCACCAAATCTTGATGATACTTGGTGGTAATGATCAGTTCACTAAGCCCACTTGGCTGCCCAATTTTCACTCTTCTAGTTTCAAGCGTTCGTTTCCAGTAACACTTTGAATTTTATAGGTTTCACTCTGTTTTCTGCTATATAGATAGATGTGTTTGAAACTCTAAATCAAACACGGTTTTTGCTAGCTCCTTGAAACTTGGCCAAATGAAGTAGTTCTAAGTTCTATCTCTATGGTTTGTTACCTCTTGAAGTATCCCATGCAGACTGGCGAAAAACACTTTCGTTTGAAAGGGGTTGCCAAGCTTCCAAAAAACTACTAGTTTGCTGAAATCTCAGCAAACATTTTTTCACCAAATCTTGATGATACTTGGTGGTAATGATCAGTTCACTAAGCCCACTTGGGTGCCCAATTTTTATTCTTCTAGGTTGAAGCATTCGTTTCCAGTAACAGTTTGAATTTTTAGGTTTCATTCTGTTTTCTCCTACATAGATAGCTGGGTTTGGAATTCTAAATCAAACACGGTTTGTGCTAGCTCCTTGAAACTTGACCAAATGAAGTAGTTCTAAGTTCCTTCTCTATGGTTTGTTTCCTCTTGAAGTACCCCATGCAGAGACTGGCGAAAAACACTTCGTTTGAAAGGGGTTGCCAAGCTTCCAAAAAACTACTAGTTTGCTGAAATCTCAGCGAACATTTTTTCACCAAATCTTGATGATACTTGGAGGTAATGATCAGTTCACTAAGCCCACTTGGCTGCCCAATTTTTATTCTTCTAGGTTGAAGCATTCATTTCCAGTAACAGTTTGAATTTTTAGGTTTCACTCTGTTTTCTCCTACATAGATAGCTGTATTTGGAATTCTAAATAAAACACGGTTTGTGCTAGCTCCTTGAAACTTGACCAAATGAAGTAGTTCTAAGTTCTATCTCTATGGTTTGTTTCCTGTTGAAGTACCCCATGCAGAGACTGGAGAAAAACACTTTCGTTTGAAAGGGGTTGCCAAGCTTCCAAAAAACTACTAGTTTGCTGAAATCTCAGCGAACATTTTTTCACCAAATCTTGATGATACTTGGTGGTAATGATCAGTTCACTAAGCCCACTTGGCTGCCCAATTTTCACTCTTCTAGGTTCAAGCGTTCGATTCCAGTAACACTTTGAATTTTATAGGTTTCACTCTGTTTTCTCCTAAATAGATAGCTGTGTTTGGAATTCTAAATCAAACACGGTTTGTGCTAGCTCCTTGAAACTTGACCAAATGAAGTAGTTCTAAGTTCTATCTCTATGGTTTGTTTCCTCTTGAAGTACCCCATGCAGAGACTGGCGAAACACTTTTTCGTTTGAAAGGTTTTGCCAAGCTTCCAAAAAACTACTAGTTTGCTGAAATCTCAGCAAACATTTTTTCAAAAAATCTTGATGATACTTGGTGGTAATAATCAGATCACTAAGCCCACTTGGCTGCCCAATTTTTATTCTTCTAGGTTGAAGCATTCGTTTCCAGTAACAGTTTGAATTTTTACGTTTCACTCTGTTTTCTCATACATAGATAGCTGTGTTTGGAATTCTAAATCAAACACGGATTGTGCTAGCTCCTTGAAACTTGACCAAATGAAGTAGTTCTAAGTTCCATCTCTATGGTTTGTTTCCTCTTGAAGTACCCCATGCAGAGACTGCCGAAACACTCTTTTGTTTGAAAGGTTTTGCCAAGCTTCCAAAAAACTACTAGTTTGCCGAAATATCAGCAAATATTTTTTGACCAAATCTTGATGATACTTGGTGGTAATGATCAGTTCACTAAGCCCACTTGGCTGCCCAATTTTTATTCTTCTAGGTTGAAGCATTCGTTTCCAGTAACAGTTTGAATTTTTAGGTTTCACTCTGTTTTCTCCTACATAGATAGCTGTGTTTGGAATTCTAAATCAAACACGGTTTGTGCTAGCTCCTTGAAACTTGACCAAATGAAGTAGTTCTAAGTTCTATCTCTATGGTTTGTTTCCTCTTGAAGTACCCCATGCAGAGACTGGCGAAAAACACTTTCGTTTGAAAGGGGTTGCCAAGCTTCCAAAAAACTACTAGTGCTGAAATCTCAGCAAACATTTTTTCACCAAATCTTGATGATACTTGGTGGTAATGATCAGTTCACTAAGCCCACTTGGCTGCCCAATTTTTATTCTTCTATGTTGAAGAATTCGTTTCCAGTAACAGTTTGAATTTTTAGGTTTCACTCTGTTTTCTCCTACATAGATAGCTGTTTTTTGATTTCTAAATCAAACACGGTTGTGCTAGCTCCTTGAAACTTGACCAAATGAAGTAGTCCTAAGTTCTATCTCTATGGTTTGTTTCCTCTTGAAGTACCCCATGCAGAGACTGGCGAAAAACACTTTCGTTTGAAAGGGGTTGCCAAGCTTCCAAAAAACTACTAGTTTGCTGAAATCTCAGCAAAAATTTTTTCACCAAATCTTGATGATACTTGGTGGTAATGATCAGTTCACTAAGCCCACTTGGCTGCCCAATTTTTATTCTTCTAGGTTGAAGCATTCGTTTCCAGTAACAGTTTGAATATTTAGGTTTTATTCTGTTTTCTCCTACATAGATAGCTGTGTTTGGAATTCTAAATCAAACACGGTTTGTGCTAGCTCCTTGAAACTTGACCAAATGAAGTAGTTCTAAGTTCTATCTCTATGGTTTGTTTCCTGTTGAAGTACCCCATGCAGAGACTGGAGAAAAACACTTTCGCTTGAAAGGGGTTGCCAAGCTTCCAAAAAACTACTAGTTTGCTGAAATCTCAGCGAACATTTTTTCACCAAATCTTGATGATACTTGGTGGTAATGATCAGTTCACTAAGCCCACTTGGCTGCCCAATTTTCACTCTTCTAGGTTCAAGCGTTCGTTTCCAGTAACACTTTGAATTTGATAGGTTTCACTCTGTTTTCTGCTATATTGATAGATGTGTTTGAAACTCTAAATCAAACACGGTTTTTGCTAGCTCCTTGAAACTTGACCAAATGAATTAGTTCTAAGTTCTATCTCTATGGTTTGTTTCCTCTTGAAGTACCCCATGCAGAGACTGGCGAAACACTCTTTCGTTTGAAAGGTTTTGCCAAGCTTCCAAAAAACTACTAGTTTGCTGAAATCTCAGCAAACATTTTTTCACCAAATCTTGATGATACTTGGTGGTAATAATCAGATCACTAAGCCCACTTGGCTGCCCAATTTTTATTCTTCTAGGTTGAAGCATTCGTTTCCAGTAACAGTTTGAATTTTTACGTTTCACTCTGTTTTCTCCTACATAGATAGCTGTGTTTGGAATTCTAAATCAAACACGGATTGTGCTAGCTCCTTGAAACTTGACCAAATGAAGTAGTTCTAAGTTCCATCTCTATGGTTTGTTTCCTCTTGAAGTACCCCATGCAGAGACTGGCGAAACACTCTTTCGTTTGAAAGGTTTTGCCAAGCTTCCAAAAAACTACTAGTTTGCCGAAATATCAGCAAATATTTTTTGACCAAATCTTGATGATACTTGGTGGTAATGATCAGTTCACTAAGCCCACTTGGCTGCCCAATTTTTATTCTTCTAGGTTGAAGCATTCGTTTCCAGTAACAGTTTGAATTTTTAGGTTTCACTCTGTTTTCTCCTACATAGATAGCTGTGTTTGGAATTCTAAATCAAACACGGTTTGTGCTAGCTCCTTGAAACTTGACCAAATGAATTAGTTCTAAGTTCTATCTCTATGGTTTGTTTCCTCTTGAAGTACCCCATGCAGAGACTGGCGAAAAACACTTTCGTTTGAAAGGGGTTGCCAAGCTTCCAAAAACCTACTAGTGCTGAAATCTCAGCAAACATTATTTCACCAAATCTTGATGATACTTGGTGGTAATGATCAGTTCACTAAGCCCACTTGGCTGCCCAATTTTTATTCTTCTATGTTGAAGAATTCCTTTCCAGTAACAGTTTGAATTTTTAGGTTTCACTCTGTTTTCTCCTACATAGATAGCTGTGTTTTGATTTCTAAATCAAACACGGTTGTGCTAGCTCCTTGAAACTTGACCAAATGAAGTAGTTCTAAGTTCTATCTCTATGGTTTGTTTCCTCTTGAAGTACCCCATGCAGAGACTGGCGAAAAACACTTTCGTTTGAAAGGGGTTGCCAAGCTTCCAAAAAACTACTAGTTTGCTGAAATCTCAGCAAAAATTTTTTCACCAAATCTTGATGATACTTGGTGGTAATGATCAGTTCACTAAGCCCACTTGGCTGCCCAATTTTTATTCTTCTAGGTTGAAGCATTCGTTTCCAGTAACAGTTTGAATATTTAGGTTTTATTCTGTTTTCTCCTACATAGATAGCTGTGTTTGGAATTCTAAATCAAACATGGTTTGTGCTAGCTCCTTGAAACTTGACCAAATGAAGTAGTTCTAAGTTCTATCTCTATGGTTTGTTTCCTGTTGAAGTACCCCATGCAGAGACTGGAGAAAAACACTTTCGCTTGAAAGGGGTTGCCAAGCTTCCAAAAAACTACTAGTTTGCTGAAATCTCAGCGAACATTTTTTCACCAAATCTTGATGATACTTGGTGGTAATGATCAGTTCACTAAGCCCACTTGGCTGCCCAATTTTCACTCTTCTAGGTTCAAGCGTTCGTTTCCAGTAACACTTTGAATTTTATAGGTTTCACTCTGTTTTCTGCTATATTGATAGATGTGTTTGAAACTCTAAATCAAACACGGTTTTTGCTAGCTCCTTGAAACTTGACCAAATGAATTACTTCTAAGTTCTATCTCTATGGTTTGTTTCCTCTTGAAGTACCCCATGCAGAGACTGGCGAAAAACACTTTCGTTTGAAAGGGGTTGCCAAACTTCCAAAAAACTACTAGTTTGCTGAAATCTCAGCAAACATTTTTTCACCAAATCTTGATGATACTTGGTGGTAATAATCAGATCACTAAGCCCACTTGGCTGCCCAATTTTTATTCTTCTAGGTTGAAGCATTCGTTTCCAGTAACAGTTTGAATTTTTACGTTTCACTCTGTTTTCTCCTACATAGATAGCTGTGTTTGGAATTCTAAATCAAACACGGATTGTGCTAGCTCCTTGAAACTTGACCAAATGAAGTAGTTCTAAGTTCCATCTCTATGGTTTGTTTCCTCTTGAAGTACCCCATGCAGAGACTGGCGAAACACTCTTTCGTTTGAAAGGTTTTGCCAAGCTTCCAAAAAACTACTAGTTTGCCGAAATATCAGCAAATATTTTTTGACCAAATCTTGATGATACTTGGTGGTAATGATCAGTTCACTAAGCCCACTTGGCTGCCCAATTTTTATTCTTCTAGGTTGAAGCATTCGTTTCCAGTAACAGTTTGAATTTTTAGGTTTCACTCTGTTTTCTCCTACATAGATAGCTGTGTTTGGAATTCTAAATCAAACACGGTTTGTGCTAGCTCCTTGAAACTTGACCAAATGAATTAGTTCTAAGTTCTATCTCTATGGTTTGTTTCCTCTTG
The DNA here is from genome assembly GCF_048772815.1 of Callospermophilus lateralis. Taxonomy (NCBI): domain Eukaryota; kingdom Metazoa; phylum Chordata; class Mammalia; order Rodentia; family Sciuridae; genus Callospermophilus; species Callospermophilus lateralis. Next base: position 65,199 of record NW_027514951.1, on the reverse strand, counting down.
AAGTACCCCATGCAGAGACTGGCGAAAAACACTTTCGTTTGAAAGGGGTTGCCAAGCTTCCAAAAACCTATTGTGCTGAAATCTCAGCAAACATTATTTCACCAAATCTTGATGATACTTGGTGGTAATGATCAGTTCACTAAGCCCACTTGGCTGCCCAATTTTTATTCTTCTATGTTGAAGAATTCCTTTCCAGTAACAGTTTGAATTTTTAGGTTTCACTCTGTTTTCTCCTACATAGATAGCTGTGTTTTGATTTCTAAATCAAACACGGTTGTGCTAGCTCCTTGAAACTTGACCAAATGAAGTAGTTCTAAGTTCTATCTCTATGGTTTGTTTCCTCTTGAAGTACCCCATGCAGAGACTGGCGAAAAACACTTTCGTTTGAAAGGGGTTGCCAAGCTTCCAAAAAACTACTAGTTTGCTGAAATCTCAGCAAAAATTTTTTCACCAAATCTTGATGATACTTGGTGGTAATGATCAGTTCACTAAGCCCACTTGGCTGCCCAATTTTTATTCTTCTAGGTTGAAGCATTTGTTTCCAGTAACAGTTTGAATATTTAGGTTTTATTCTGTTTTCTCCTACATAGATAGCTGTGTTTGGAATTCTAAATCAAACATGGTTTGTGCTAGCTCCTTGAAACTTGACCAAATGAAGTAGTTCTAAGTTCTATCTCTATGGTTTGTTTCCTGTTGAAGTACCCCATGCAGAGACTGGAGAAAAACACTTTCGCTTGAAAGGGGTTGCCAAGCTTCCAAAAAACTACTAGTTTGCTGAAATCTCAGCGAACATTTTTTCACCAAATCTTGATGATACTTGGTGGTAATGATCAGTTCACTAAGCCCACTTGGCTGCCCAATTTTCACTCTTCTAGGTTCAAGCGTTCGTTTCCAGTAACACTTTGAATTTTATAGGTTTCACTCTGTTTTCTGCTATATTGATAGATGTGTTTGAAACTCTAAATCAAACACGGTTTTTGCTAGCTCCTTGAAACTTGACCAAATGAATTACTTCTAAGTTCTATCTCTATGGTTTGTTTCCTCTTGAAGTACCCCATGCAGAGACTGGCGAAAAACACTTTCGTTTGAAAGGGGTTGCCAAACTTCCAAAAAACTACTAGTTTGCTGAAATCTCAGCAAACATTTTTTCACCAAATCTTGATGATACTTGGTGGTAATAATCAGATCACTAAGCCCACTTGGCTGCCCAATTTTTATTCTTCTAGGTTGAAGCATTCGTTTCCAGTAACAGTTTGAATTTTTACGTTTCACTCTGTTTTCTCCTACATAGATAGCTGTGTTTGGAATTCTAAATCAAACACGGATTGTGCTAGCTCCTTGAAACTTGACCAAATGAAGTAGTTCTAAGTTCTATGTCTATGGTTTGTTTCCTCTTGAAGTACCCCATGCAGAGACTGGCGAAACACTCTTTCGTTTGAAAGGTTTTGCCAAGCTTCCAAAAAACTACTAGTTTGCCGAAATATCAGCAAACATTTTTTGACCAAATCTTGATGATACTTGGTGGTAATGATCAGTTCACTAAGCCCACTTGGTTGCCCAATTTTTATTCTTCTAGGTTGAAGCATTCGTTTCCAGTAACAGTTTGAATTTTTAGGTTTCACTATGTTTTCTCCTACATAGATAGCTGTGTTTGGAATTCTAAATCAAACACGGTTTGTGCTAGCTCCTTGAAACTTGACCAAATGAAGTAGTTCTAAGTTCTATCTCTATGGTTTGTTTCCTCTTGAAGTACCCCATGCAGAGACTGGCGAAAAACACTTTCGTTTGAAAGGGGTTGCCAAGCTTCCAAAAAACTACTAGTGCTGAAATCTCAGCAAACATTTTTTCACCAAATCTTGATGATACTTGGTGGTAATGATCAGTTCACTAAGCCCACTTGGATGCCCAATTTTTATTCTTCTATGTTGAAGAATTCGTTTCCAGTAACAGTTTGAATTTTTAGGTTTCACTCTGTTTTCTCCTACATAGATAGCTGTGTTTTGATTTCTAAATCAAACACGGTTGTGCTAGCTCCTTGAAACTTGACCAAATGAAGTAGTTCTAAGTTCTATCTCTATGGTTTGTTTCCTGTTGAAGTACCCCATGCAGAGACTGGAGAAAAACACTTTCGCTTGAAAGGGGTTGCCAAGCTTCCAAAAAACTACTAGTTTGCTGAAATCTCAGCGAACATTTTTTCACCAAATCTTGATGATACTTGGTGGTAATGATCAGTTCACTAAGCCCACTTGGCTGTCCAATTTTCACTCTTCTAGGTTCAAGCGTTCGTTTCCAGTAACACTTTGACTTTTATAGGTTTCACTCTGTTTTCTGCTATATTGATAGATGTGTTTGAAACTCTAAATCAAACACGGTTTTTGCTAGCTCCTTGAAACTTGACCAAATGAATTAGTTCTAAGTTCTATCTCTATGGTTTGTTTCCTCTTGAAGTACCCCATGCAGAGACTGGCGAAAAACACTTTCGTTTGAAAGGGGTTGCCAAACTTCCAAAAAACTACTAGTTTGCTGAAATCTCAGCAAACATTTTTTCACCAAATCTTGATGATACTTGGTGGTAATAATCAGATCACTAAGCCCACTTGGCTGCCCAAATTTTATTCTTCTAGGTTGAAGCATTCGTTTCCAGTAACAGTTTGAATTTTTACGTTTCACTCTGTTTTCTCCTACATAGATAGCTGTGTTTGGAATTCTAAATCAAACACGGATTGTGCTAGCTCCTTGAAACTTGACCAAATGAAGTAGTTCTAAGTTCTATCTCTATGGTTTGTTTCCTCTTGAAGTACCCCATGCAGAGACTGGCGAAACACTCTTTCGTTTGAAAGGTTTTGCCAAGCTTCCAAAAAACTACTAGTTTGCCGAAATATCAGCAAACATTTTTTGACCAAATCTTGATGATACTTGGTGGTAATGATCAGTTCACTAAGCCCACTTGGCTGCCCAATTTTTATTCTTCTAGGTTGAAGCATTCGTTTCCAGTAACAGTTTGAATTTTTAGGTTTCACTATGTTTTCTCCTACATAGATAGCTGTGTTTGGAATTCTAAATCAAACACGGTTTGTGCTAGCTCCTTGAAACTTGACCAAATGAAGTAGTTCTAAGTTCTATCTCTATGGTTTGTTTCCTCTTGAAGTACCCCATGCAGAGACTGGCGAAAAACACTTTCGTTTGAAAGGGGTTGCCAGCTTCCAAAAAACTACTAGTGCTGAAATCTCAGCAAACATTTTTTCACCAAATCTTGATGATACTTGGTGGTAATGATCAGTTCACTAAGCCCACTTGGCTGCCCAATTTTTATTCTTCTATGTTGAAGAATTCCTTTCCAGTAACAGTTTGAATTTTTAGGTTTCACTCTGTTTTCTCCTACATAGATAGCTGTGTTTTGATATCTAAATCAAACACGGTTGTGCTAGCTCCTTGAAACTTGACCAAATGAAGTAGTTCTAAGTTCTATCTCTATGGTTTGTTTCCTCTTAAAGTACCCCACGCAGAGACTGGCGAAAAACACTTTCGTTTGAAAGGGGTTGCCAAGCTTCCAAAAAACTACTAGTTTGCTGAAATCTCAGCAAAAATTTTTTCACCAAATCTTGATGATACTTGGTGGTAATGATCAGTTCACTAAGCCCACTTGGCTGCCCAATTTTTATTCTTCTAGGTTGAAGCATTCGTTTCCACTAACAGTTTGAATATTTAGGTTTTATTCTGTTTTCTCCTACATAGATAGCTGTGTTTGGAATTCTAAATCAAACATGGTTTGTGCTAGCTCCTTGAAACTTGACCAAATGAAGTAGTTCTAAGTTCTATCTCTATGGTTTGTTTCCTGTTGAAGTACCCCATGCAGAGACTGGAGAAAAACACTTTCGCTTGAAAGGGGTTGCCAAGCTTCCAAAAAACTACTAGTTTGCTGAAATCTCAGCGAACATTTTTTCACCAAATCTTGATGATACTTGGTGGTAATGATCAGTTCACTAAGCCCACCTGGCTGCCCAATTTTCACTCTTCTAGGTTCAAGCGTTCGTTTCCAGTAACACTTTGAATTTTATAGGTTTCACTCTGTTTTCTGCTATATTGATAGATGTGTTTGAAACTCTAAATCAAACACGGTTTTTGCTAGCTCCTTGAAACTTGACCAAATGAATTACTTCTAAGTTCTATCTCTATGGTTTGTTTCCTCTTGAAGTACCCCATGCAGAGACTGGCGAAAAACACTTTCGTTTGAAACTGGTTGCCAAACTTCCAAAAAACTACTAGTTTGCTGAAATCTCAGCAAACATTTTTTCACCAAATCTTGATGATACTTGGTGGTAATAATCAGATCACTAAGCCCACTTGGCTGCCCAATTTTTATTCTTCTAGGTTGAAGCATTCGTTTCCAGTAACAGTTTGAATTTTTACGTTTCACTCTGTTTTCTCCTACATAGATCGCTGTGTTTGGAATTCTAAATCAAACACGGATTGTGCTAGCTCCTTGAAACTTGACCAAATGAAGTAGTTCTACGTTCTATGTCTATGATTTGTTTCCTCTTGAAGTACCCCATGCAGAGACTGGCGAAACACTCTTTCGTTTGAAAGGTTTTGCCAAGCTTCCAAAAAACTACTAGTTTGCCGAAATATCAGCAAACATTTTTTGACCAAATCTTGATGATACTTGGTGGTAATGATCAGTTCACTAAGCCCACTTGGTTGCCCAATTTTTATTCTTCTAGGTTGAAGCATTCGTTTCCAGTAACAGTTTGAATTTTTAGGTTTCACTATGTTTTCTCCTACATAGATAGCTGTGTTTGGAATTCTAAATCAAACACGGTTTGTGCTAGCTCCTTGAAACTTGACCAAATGAAGTAGTTCTAAGTTCTATCTCTATGGTTTGTTTCCTCTTGAAGTACCCCATGCAGAGACTGGCGAAAAACACTTTCGTTTGAAAGGGGTTGCCAAGCTTCCAAAAAACTACTAGTGCTGAAATCTCAGCAAACATTTTTTCACCAAATCTTGATGATACTTGGTGGTAATGATCAGTTCACTAAGCCCACTTGGCTGCCCAATTTTTATTCTTCTATGTTGAAGAATTCGTTTCCAGTAACAGTTTGAATTTTTAGGTTTCACTCTGTTTTCTCCTACATAGATAGCTGTGTTTTGATTTCTAAATCAAACACGGTTGTGCTAGCTCCTTGAAACTTGACCAAATGAAGTAGTTCTAAGTTCTATCTCTATGGTTTGTTTCCTGTTGAAGTACCCCATGCAGAGACTGGAGAAAAACACTTTCGCTTGAAAGGGGTTGCCAAGCTTCCAAAAAACTACTAGTTTGCTGAAATCTCAGCGAACATTTTTTCACCAAATCTTGATGATACTTGGTGGTAATGATCAGTTCACTAAGCCCACTTGGCTGCCCAATTTTCACTCTTCTAGGTTCAAGCGTTCGTTTCCAGTAACACTTTGACTTTTATAGGTTTCACTCTGTTTTCTGCTATATTGATAGATGTGTTTGAAACTCTAAATCAAACACGGTTTTTGCTAGCTCCTTGAAACTTGACCAAATGAATTAGTTCTAAGTTCTATCTCTATGGTTTGTTTCCTCTTGAAGTACCCCATGCAGAGACTGGCGAAAAACACTTTCGTTTGAAAGGGGTTGCCAAACTTCCAAAAAACTACTAGTTTGCTGAAATCTCAGCAAACATTTTTTCACCAAATCTTGATGATACTTGGTGGTAATAATCAGATCACTAAGCCCACTTGGCTGCCCAAATTTTATTCTTCTAGGTTGAAGCATTCGTTTCCAGTAACAGTTTGAATTTTTACGTTTCACTCTGTTTTCTCCTACATAGATAGCTGTGTTTGGAATTCTAAATCAAACACGGATTGTGCTAGCTCCTTGAAACTTGACCAAATGAAGTAGTTCTAAGTTCTATCTCTATGGTTTGTTTCCTCTTGAAGTACCCCATGCAGAGACTGGCGAAACACTCTTTCGTTTGAAAGGTTTTGCCAAGCTTCCAAAAAACTACTAGTTTGCCGAAATATCAGCAAACATTTTTTGACCAAATCTTGATGATACTTGGTGGTAATGATCAGTTCACTAAGCCCACTTGGCTGCCCAATTTTTATTCTTCTAGGTTGAAGCATTCGTTTCCAGTAACAGTTTGAATTTTTAGGTTTCACTATGTTTTCTCCTACATAGATAGCTGTGTTTGGAATTCTAAATCAAACACGGTTTGTGCTAGCTCCTTGAAACTTGACCAAACGAAGTAGTTCTAAGTTCTATCTCTATGGTTTATTTCCTCTTGAAGTACCCCATGCAGAGACTGGCGAAAAACACTTTCGTTTGAAAGGGGTTGCCAAGCTTCCAAAAAACTACTAGTGCTGAAATCTCAGCAAACATTTTTTCACCAAATCTTGATGATACTTGGTGGTAATGATCAGTTCACTAAGCCCACTTGGCTGCCCAATTTTTATTCTTCTATGTTGAAGAATTCGTTTCCAGTAACAGTTTGAATTTTTAGGTTTCACTCTGTTTTCTCCTACATAGATAGCTGTGTTTTGATTTCTAAATCAAACACGGTTGTGCTAGCTCCTTGAAACTTGACCAAATGAAGTAGTTCTAAGTTCTATCTCTATGGTTTGTTTCCTGATGAAGTACCCCATGCAGAGACTGGAGAAAAACACTTTCGCTTGAAAGGGGTTGCCAAGCTTCCAAAAAACTACTAGTTTGCTGAAATCTCAGCGAACATTTTTTCACCAAATCTTGATGATACTTGGTGGTAATGATCAGTTCACTAAGCCCACTTGGCTGCCCAATTTTCACTCTTCTAGGTTCAAGCGTTCGTTTCCAGTAACACTTTGACTTTTATAGGTTTCACTCTGTTTTCTGCTATATTGATAGATGTGTTTGAAACTCTAAATCAAACACGGTTTTTGCTAGCTCCTTGAAACTTGACCAAATGAATTAGTTCTAAGTTCTATCTCTATGGTTTGTTTCCTCTTGAAGTACCCCATGCAGAGACTGGCGAAAAACACTTTCGTTTGAAAGGGGTTGCCAAACTTCCAAAAAACTACTAGTTTGCTGAAATCTCAGCAAACATTTTTTCACCAAATCTTGATGATACTTGGTGGTAATAATCAGATCACTAAGCCCACTTGGCTGCCCAAATTTTATTCTTCTAGGTTGAAGCATTCGTTTCCAGTAACAGTTTGAATTTTTACGTTTCACTCTGTTTTCTCCTACATAGATAGCTGTGTTTGGAATTCTAAATCAAACACGGATTGTGCTAGCTCCTTGAAACTTGACCAAATGAAGTAGTTCTAAGTTCTATCTCTATGGTTTGTTTCCTCTTGAAGTACCCCATGCAGAGACTGGCGAAACACTCTTTCGTTTGAAAGGTTTTGCCAAGCTTCCAAAAAACTACCTGTTTGCCGAAATATCAGCAAACATTTTTTGACCAAATCTTGATGATACTTGGTGGTAATGATCAGTTCACTAAGCCCACTTGGCTGCCCAATTTTTATTCTTCTATGTTTAAGTATTCGTTTCCAGTAACAGTTTGAATTTTTAGGTTTCACTCTGTTTTCTCCTACATAGATAGCTGTGTTTGGATTTCTAAATCAAACACGGTTGTGCTAGCTCCTTGAAACTTGACCAAATGAAGTAGTTCTAAGTTCTATCTCTATGGTTTGTTTCCTCTTCAAGTACCCCATGCAGAGACTGGCGAAAAACTCTTTCGTTTGAAAGGGGTTGCCAAGCTTCCAAAAAACTACAAGTTTGCTGAAATCTCAGCAAATATTTTTTCACCAAATCTTGATGATACTTGGTGGTAATGATCAGTTCACTAAGCCCACTTGGCTGCCCAAATTTATTCTTCTATGTTGAAGCATTCGTTTCCAGTAACAGTTTGTATTTTTAGGTTTCATTCTGTTTTCTCCTACATAGATAGCTGTGTTTTGATATCTAAATCAAACACGGTTGTGCTAGCTCCTTGAAACTTGACCAAATGAAGTAGTTCTAAGTTCCTTCTCTATGGTTTGTTTCCTCTTAAAGTACCCCATGCAGAGACTGGCGAAAAACACTTCGTTTGAAAGGGGTTGCCAAGCTTCCAAAAAACTACTAGTTTGCTGAAATCTCAGCGAACATTTTTTCACCAAATCTTGATGATACTTGGAGGTAATGATCAGTTCACTAAGCCCACTTGGCTGCCCAATTTTTATTCTTCTAGGTTGAAGCATTCATTTCCAGTAACAGTTTGAATTTTTTGGTTTCACTCTGTTTTCTCCTACATAGATAGCTCTGTTTGGAATTCTAAATCAAACACGGTTTGTGCTAGCTCCTTGAAACTTGACCAAATGAAGTAGTTCTAAGTTCTATCTCTATGCTTTGTTTCCTCTTGAAGTACCCCATGCAGAGACTGGCGAAAAACACTTTCGTTTGAAAGGGGTTGCCAAACTTCCAAAAAACTACTAGTGCTGAAATCACAGCAAACATTTTTTCACCAAATCTTGATGATACTTGGTGGTAATGATCAGTTCACTAAGCCCACTTGGCTGCCCAATTTTTATTCTTCTAGGTTGAAGCATTCGTTTCCAGTAACAGTTTGAATATTTAGGTTTTATTCTGTTTTCTCCTACATAGATAGCTGTGTTTGGAATTCTAAATCAAACACGGTTTGTGCTAGCTCCTTGAAACTTGACCAAATGAAGTAGTTCTAAGTTCTATCTCTATGGTTTGTTTCCTGTTGAAGTAAACCATGCAGAGACTGGAGAAAAACACTTTCGCTTGAAAGGGGTTGCCAAGCTTCCAAAAAACTACTAGTTTGCTGAAATCTCAGCGAACATTTTTTCACCAAATCTTGATGATACTTGGTGGTAATGATCAGTTCACTAAGCCCACTTGGCTGCCCAATTTTCACTCTTCTAGGTTCAAGCGTTCGTTTCCAGTAAGACTTTGAATTTTATAGGTTTCACTCTGTTTTCTGCTATATTGATAGATGTGTTTGGAATTCTAAATCAAACACGGTTTTTGCTAGCTCCTTGAAACTTGACCAAATGAATTAGTTCTAAGCTCTATCTCTATGGTTTGTTTCCTCTTGAAGTACCCCATGCAGAGACTGGCGAAAAACACTTTCGTTTGAAAGGGGTTGCCAAACTTCCAAAAAACTACTAGTTTGCTGAAATCTCAGCAAACATTTTTTCACCAAATCTTGATGATACTTGGTGGTAATAATCAGATCACTAAGCCCACTTGGCTGCCCAATTTTTATTCTTCTAGGTTGAAGCATTCGTTTCCAGTAACAGTTTGAATTTTTACGTTTCACTCTGTTTTCTCCTACATAGATAGCTGTGTTTGGAATTCTAAATCAAACACGGATTGTGCTAGCTCCTTGAAACTTGACCAAATGAAGTAGTTCTAAGTTCTATCTCTATGGTTTGTTTCCTCTTGAAGTACCCCATGCAGAGACTGGCGAAACACTCTCGTTTGAAAGGTTTTGCCAAGCTTCCAAAAAACTACTAGTTTGCCGAAATATCAGCAAACATTTTTTGACCAAATCTTGATGATACTTGGTGGTAATGATCAGTTCACTAAGCCCACTTGGCTGCCCAATTTTTATTCTTCTAGGTTGAAGCATTCGTTTCCAGTAACAGTTTGAATTTTTAGGTTTCACTATGTTTTCTCCTACATAGATAGCTGTGTTTGGAATTCTAAATCAAACACGGTTTGTGCTAGCTCCTTGAAACTTGACCAAATGAAGTAGTTCTAAGTTCTATCTCTATGGTTTGTTTCCTCTTGAAGTACCCCATGCAGAGACTGGCGAAAAACACTTTCGTTTGAAAGGGGTTGCCAAGCTTCCAAAAAACTACTAGTTTGCTGAAATCTCAGCAAAAATTTTTTCACCAAATCTTGATGATACTTGGTGGTAATGATCAGTTCACTAAGCCCACTTGGCTGCCCAATTTTTATTCTTCTAGGTTGAAGCATTCGTTTCCAGTAACAGTTTGAATATTTAGGTTTAATTCTGTTTTCTCCTACATAGATAGCTGTGTTTGGAATTCTAAATCAAACACGGTTTGTGCTAGCTCCTTGAAACTTGACCAAATGAAGTAGTTCTAAGTTCTATCTCTATGGTTTGTTTCCTGTTGAAGTACCCCATGCAGAGACTGGAGAAAAACACTTTCGTTTGAAAGGGGTTGCCAAGCTTCCAAAAAACTACTAGTTTGCTGAAATCTCAGCGAACATTTTTTCACCCAATCTTGATGATACTTGGTGGTAATGATCAGTTCACTAAGCCCACTTGGCTGCCCAATTTTCACTCTTCTAGGTTCAAGCATTCGTTTCCAGTAACACTTTGAATTTCATAGGTTTCACTCTGTTTTCTGCTATATAGATAGATGTGTTTGAAACTCTAAATCAAACACGGTTTTTGCTAGCTCCTTGAAACTTGGCCAAATGAAGTAGTTCTAAGTTCTATCTCTATGGTTTGTTACCTCTTGAAGTATCCCATGCAGAGACTGGCGAAAAACACTTTCGTTTGAAAGGGGTTGCCAAGCTTCCAGAAAACTACTAGTTTGCTGAAATCTCAGCAAACATTTTTTCACCAAATCTTGATGATACTTGGTGGCAATGATCAGTTCACTAAGCCCACTTGGCTGCCCAATTTTTATTCTTCTAGGTTGAAGCATTCGTTTCCAGTAACAGTTTGAATTTTTAGGTTTCATTCTGTTTTCTCCTACATAGATAGCTGGGTTTGGAATTCTAAATCAAACACGGTTTGTGCTAGCTCCTTGAAACTTGACCAAATGAAGTAGTTCTAAGTTCCTTCTCTATGGTTTGTTTCCTGTTGAAGTACCCCATGCAGAGACTGGCGAAAAACACTTCGTTTGAAAGGGCTTGCCAAGCTTCCAAAAAACAACTAGTTTGCTGAAATCTCAGCGAACATTTTTTCACCAAATCTTGATGATACTTGGTGGTAATGATCAGTTCACTAAGCCCACTTGGCTGCCCAATTTTCACTCTTCTATCTTCAAGCGTTCGTTTCCAGTAACACTTTGAATTTTTAGGTTTCACTCTGTTTTCTGCTATATAGATAGATGTGTTTGAAACTCTAAATCAAACACGGTTTTTCCTAGCTCCTTGAAACTTGACAAAATGAAGTAGGTCTAAGTTCTATCTCTATGGTTTGTTTCCTCTTTAAGTACCCCATGCAGAGACTGGCGAAAAACACTTTCTTTGAAAGGGGTTGCCAAGCTTCCAAAAAACTACTACTTAGCTGAAATCTCAGCAAACATTTTTTCACCAAATCTTGATGATACTTAGAGGTAATGATCAGTTCACTAAGCCCACTTGGCTGCCCAATTTTTATTCTTCTTGGTTGAAGAATTCATTTCCAGTAACAGTTGGAATTTTTAGGTTTCACTCTGTTTTCTCCTACATAGATAGCTGTGTTTGGAATTCTAAATCAAACACGGTTTGTGCTAGCTCCTTGAAACTTGACAAAATGAAGTGTTTCTAATTTCTATCTCTATGGATTGTTTCCTCTTGAAGTACCTCAGGCAGAGTCTGGCGAAAAACTCTTTCGTTTGAAAGGGGTTGTGAAGCTTCCAAAAAACTACTAGTTTGCTGAAATCTCAGCAAACATTTTTTCACCAAATCTTGATGATACTTGGTGGTAATGATCAGTTCACTAATCCCACTTGGCTGCCCAACTTTTATTCTTCTAGGTTGAAGCATTTTTTTCCAGTAACAGTTTGAATTTCTAGGTTTCACTCTGTTTTCTCCTACATAGATAGCTGTGTTTGGAATTCTAAATCAAACACGGTTTGTGCTAGCTCCTTGAAACTTGGCCAAATGAAGTAGTTCTAAGTTCTATCTCTATGGTTTGTTTCCTCTTGAAGTACCCCATGCAGAGACTGGCGAAAAACTCTTTCATTTGAAAGGGGTTGCCAAGCTTCCAAAAAACTACTAGTTTGCTGAAATCTCAGCAAATATTTTTTCACCAAATCTTGATGATACTTGGTGGTAATGATCAGTTCACTAAGCCCACTTTGCTGCCCAATTTTCACTCTTCTAGGTTCAAGCGTTCGTTTCCAGTAACAATTGAATTTTTAGGTTTCACTCTGTTTTCTGCTATATAGATAGATATGTTTGAAACTCTAAATCAAACACGGTTTTTGCTAGCTCCTTGAAACTTGACAAAATGAAGTAGTTCTAAGTTCTATCTCTATGGTTTGTTTCCTCTTGAAGTACCCCATGCAGAGACTGGCGAAAAACACTTTCGTTTGAAAGGGGTTGCCAAGCTTCCAAAAAACTACTAGTTTTCTGAAATCTCAGCAAACATTTTTTCACCAAATCTTGATGATACTTAGAGGTAATGATCAGTTCACTAAGCCCACTTGGCTGCCCAATTTTTATTCTTCTAGGTTGAAGCATTCATTTCCAGTAACAGTTTGAATTTTTAGGTTTCACTCTGTTTTCTCCTACATAGATAGCTGTGTTTGGAATTCTAAATAAAACACGGTTTGTGCTAGCTCCTTGAAACTTGACAAAATGAAGTAGTTCTAATTTCTATCTCTATGGATTGTTTCCTCTTGAGTACCCCTGCAGAGACTGGCGAAAAACACTTTCGTTTGAAAGGGGTTGCGAAGCTTCCAATAAACTACTAGGTTGCTGAAATCTCAGCAAACATTTTTTCATCAAATCTTGATGATACTTGGTGGTAATGATCAGTTCACTAATCCCACTTGGCTGCCCAACTTTTATTCTTCTAGGTTGGAGCATTTTTTTCCAGTAACCGTTTGAATGTCTAGGTTTCACTCTGTTTTCTCCTACATAGATAGCTGTGTTTGGAATTCTAAATAAAACACGGTTTGTGCTAGCTCCTTGAAACTTGACCAAATGAAGTAGTTCTAAGTTCTATCTCTATGGTTTGTTTCCTCTTGAAGTTCCCATGCAGAGACTGGCGAAAAACACTTTCATTTGAAAGGGGTTGCCAAGCTTTCAAAAAACTACTAGTTTGCTGAAATCTCAGCAAACATTTTTTCACCAAATCTTGATGATACTTGGTGGTAATGATCAGTTCACTAAGCCCACTTGGCTGCCAAATTTTTATTCTTCTATGTTGAAGCATTCGTTTCCAGTAACAGTTTGACTTTTTAGGTATCATTCTGTTTTCTCCTACATAGATAGCTGTGTTTGGAATTCTAAATCAAACATGGTTTGTGCTAGCTCCTTGAAACTTGACCAAATGAAATAGTTCTAAGTTCTATCTCTATGGTTTGTTTCCTCTTGAAGTACCCCATGCAGAGACTGGCGAAAAACACTTTCTTTGAAAGGGGTTGCCAAACTTCCAAAAAACTACTAGTTTGCTGAAATCTCAGCAAACATTTTTTCACCAAATCTTGATGATACTTGGTGGTAATAATCAGATCACTAAGCCCACTTGGCTTCCCAATTTTTATTCTTCTAGGTTGAAGCATTCGTTTCCAGTAACAGTTTGAATTTTTACGTTTCACTCTGTTTTCTCCTACATAGATAGCTGTGTTTGGAATTCTTAATCAAACACGGATTGTGCTAGCTCCTTGAAACTTGACCAAATGAAGTAGTTCTAAGTTCTATCTCTATGGTTTGTTTCCTCTTGAAGTACCCCATGCAGACACTGGCGAAACACTCTCGTTTGAAAGGTTTTGCCAAGCTTCCAAAAAACTACTAGTTTGCCGAAATATCAGCAAACATTTTTTGACCAAATCTTGATGATACTTGGTGGTAATGATCAGTTCACTAAGCCCACTTGGCTGCCCAATTTTTATTCTTCTAGGTTGAAGTATTCGTTTCCAGTAACAGTTTGAATTTTTAGGTTTCACTATGTTTTCTCCTACATAGATAGCTGTGTTTGGAATTCTAAATCAAACACGGTTTGTGCTAGCTCCTTGAAACTTGACCAAATGAAGTAGTTCTAAGTTCTATCTCTATGGTTTGTTTCCTCTTGAAGTACCCCATGCAGAGACTGGCGAAAAACACTTTCGTTTGAAAGGGGTTGCCAAGCTTCCAAAAAACTACTAGTTTGCTGAAATCTCAGCAAAAATTTTTTCACCAAATCTTGATGATACTTGGTGGTAATGATCAGTTCACTAAGCCCACTTGGCTGCCCAATTTTTATTCTTCTAGGTTGAAGCATTCGTTTCCAGTAACAGTTTGAATATTTAGGTTTAATTCTGTTTTCTCCTACATAGATAGCTGTGTTTGGAATTCTAAATCAAACACGGTTTGTGCTAGCTCCTTGAAACTTGACCAAATGAAGTAGTTCTAAGTTCTATCTCTATGGTTTGTTTCCTGTTGAAGTACCCCATGCAGAGACTGGAGAAAAACACTTTCGTTTGAAAGGGGTTGCCAAGCTTCCAAAAAACTACTAGTTTGCTGAAATCTCAGCGAACATTTTTTCACCCAATCTTGATGATACTTGGTGGTAATGATCAGTTCAATAAGCCCACTTGGCTGCCCAATTTTCACTCTTCTAGGTTCAAGCGTTCGTTTCCAGTAACACTTTGAATTTCATAGGTTTCACTCTGTTTTCTGCTATATAGATAGATGTGTTTGAAACTCTAAATCAAACACGGTTTTTGCTAGCTCCTTGAAACTTGGCCAAATGAAGTAGTTCTAAGTTCTATCTCTATGGTTTGTTACCTCTTGAAGTATCCCATGCAGAGACTGGCGAAAAACACTTTCGTTTGAAAGGGGTTGCCAAGCTTCCAAAAAACTACTAGTTTGCTGAAATCTCAGCAAACATTTTCTCACCAAATCTTGATGATACTTGGTGGTAATGATCAGTTCACTAAGCCCACTTGGCTGCCCAATTTTTATTCTTCTAGGTTGAAGCATTCGTTTCCAGTAACAGTTTGAATTTTTAGGTTTCATTCTGTTTTCTCCTACATAGATAGCTGGGTTTGGAATTCTAAATCAAACACGGTTTGTGCTAGCTAATTGAAACTTGACCAAATGAAGTAGTTCTAAGTTCCTTCTCTATGGTTTGTTTCCTGTTGAAGTACCCCATGCAGAGACTGGCGAAAAACACTTCGTTTGAAAGGGCTTGCCAAGCTTCCAAAAAACTACTAGTTTGCTGAAATCTCAGCGAAAATTTTTTCACCAAATCTTGATGATACTTGGTGGTAATGATCAGTTCACTAAGCCCACTTGGCTGCCCAATTTTCACTTTTCTAGCTTCAAGCGTTCGTTTCCAGTAACACTTTGAATTTTTAGGTTTCACTCTGTTTTCTCCTACATAGATAGATGTGTTTGAAACTCTAAATCAAACACGGTTTTTGCTAGCTCCTTGAAACTTGACAAAATGAAGTAGTTCTAAGTTCTATCGCTATGGTTTGTTTCCTCTTGAAGTACCCCATGCAGAGACTGGCGAAAAACACTTTCTTTGAAAGGGGTTGCCAAGCTTCCAAAAAACTACTACTTAGCTGAAATCTCAGCAAACATTTTTTCACCAAATCTTGATGATACTTAGAGGTAATGATCAGTTCACTAAGCCCACTTGGCTGCCCAATTTTTATTCTTCTTGGTTGAAGAATTCATTTCCAGTAACAGTTGGAATTTTTAGGTTTCACTCTGTTTTCTCCTACATAGATAGCTGTGTTTGGAATTCTAAATCAAACACGGTTTGTGCTAGCTCCTTGAAACTTGACAAAATGAAGTGTTTCTAATTTCTATCTCTATGGATTGTTTCCTCTTGAAGTACCTCAGGCAGAGTCTGGCGAAAAACTCTTTCGTTTGAAAGGGGTTGTGAAGCTTCCAAAAAACTACTAGTTTGCTGAAATCTCAGCAAACATTTTTTCACCAAATCTTGATGATACTTGGTGGTAATGATCAGTTCACTAATCCCACTTGGCTGCCCAACTTTTATTCTTCTAGGTTGAAGCATTTTTTTCCAGTAACAGTTTGAATTTCTAGGTTTCACTCTGTTTTCTCCTACATAGATAGCTGTGTTTGGAATTCTAAATCAAACACGGTTTGTGCTAGCTCCTTGAAACTTGGCCAAATGAAGTAGTTCTAAGTTCTATCTCTATGGTTTGTTTCCTCTTGAAGTACCCCATGCAGAGACTGGCGAAAAACTCTTTCATTTGAAAGGGGTTGCCAAGCTTCCAAAAAACTACTAGTTTGCTGAAATCTCAGCAAATATTTTTTCACCAAATCTTGATGATACTTAGAGGTAATCATCAGTTCACTAAGCCCACTTGGCTGCCCAATTTTTATTCTTCTAGGTTGAAGCATTCATTTCCAGTAACAGTTTGAATTTTTAGGTTTCACTCTGTTTTCTCCTACATAGATAGCTGTGTTTGGAATTCTAAATAAAACACGGTTTGTGCTAGCTCCTTGAAACTTGACAAAATGAAGTAGTTCTAATTTCTATCTCTATGGATTGTTTCCTCTTGAGTACCCCTGCAGAGACTGGCGAAAAACACTTTCGTTTGAAAGGGGTTGCGAAGCTTCCAATAAACTACTAGGTTGCTGAAATCTCAGCAAACATTTTTTCATCAAATCTTGATGATACTTGGTGGTAATGATCAGTTCACTAATCCCACTTGGCTGCCCAACTTTTATTCTTCTAGGTTGGAGCATTTTTTTCCAGTAACAGTTTGAATGTCTAGGTTTCACTCTGTTTTCTCCTACATAGATAGCTGTGTTTGGAATTCTAAATAAAACACGGTTTGTGCTAGCTCCTTGAAACTTGACCAAATGAAGTAGTTCTAAGTTCTATCTCTATGGTTTGTTTCCTCTTGAAGTACCCCATGCAGAGACTGGCGAAAAACACTTTCATTTGAAAGGGGTTGCCAAGCTTTCAAAAAACTACTAGTTTGCTGAAATCTCAGCAAACATTTTTTCACCAAATCTTGATGATACTTGGTGGTAATGATCAGTTCACTAAGCCCACTTGGCTGCCCAATTTTTATTCTTCTATGTTGAAGCATTCGTTTCCAGTAACAGTTTGACTTTTTAGGTATCATTCTGTTTTCTCCTACATAGATAGCTGTGTTTGGAATTCTAAATCAAACATGGTTTGTGCTAGCTCCTTGAAATTTGACCAAATGAAATAGTTCTAAGTTCTATCTCTATGGTTTGTTTCCTCTTGAAGTACCCCATGCAGAGACTGGCGATAAACACTTTCTTTGAAAGGGGTTGCCAAGTTTCCAAAAATCTACTAGTTTGCTGAAATCTCAGCAAATATTCTTTCAACAAATCTTGATGATACTTGGTGGCAGTGATCAGTTCACTAATCCCACTTGGCTGCCCAATTTTGATTCTTCTAGGTTGAAGCATTCGTTTCCAGTAACAGTTTGAATTTTTACGTTTCACTCTGTTTTCTCCTACATAGATAGCTGTGTTTTGATTTCTAAATCAAACACGGTTTGTGCTAGCTCCTTGAAACTTGACCAAATGATGTAGTTCTAAGTTCTATCTCTATGGTTTGTTTCCTCTTGAAGTACCCCTGCAGAGACTGGCGAAAAACACTTTTGTTTGAAAGGGGTTGCCAAGCTTCCAAAAAACTACTAGTTTGCTGAAATCTCAGCAAATATTTTTTCACCAAATCTTGATGATACTTGGTGGTAATGATCAGATCACTAAGCCCACTTGGCTGCCCTATTTTTACTCTTTTAGGTTGAAGAATTCGTTTCCAGTAACAGTTTGAATTTTTAGGTTTCACTCTGTTTTCTCCTACATAGATAGCTGTGTTTGGATTTCTAAATCAAACACGGTTGTGCTAGCTCCTTGAAACTTGACCAAATGAAATAGTTCTAAGTTCTATCTCTATGGTTTTTTTCCTCTTGAAGTACCCCATGCAGAGACTGGCGAAAAACTCTTTCGTTTGAAAGGGGTTGCCAAGCTTCCAAAAAACTACTAGTTTGCTGAAATCTCAGCAAATATTTTTTCACCAAATCTTGATGATACTTGGTGGTAATGATCAGTTCACTAAGCCCACATGGCTGCCCAATTTTCACTCTTCTAGGTTCAAGCGTTCGTTTCCAGTAACACTTTGAATTTTTAGGTTTCACTCTGTTTTCTCCTACATAGATACCTGTGTTTGGAATTCTAAATCAAACACAGTTTGTGCTAGCTCCTTGAAACTTGACCAAATGAAGTAGTTCTAAGTTCTATCTCTATGGATTGTTTCCTCTTGAAGTACCCCATGCAGAGACTGGCGAAAAACACTTTCGTTTAAAAGGGGTTGCCAAGCTTCCAAAAAACTACTAGTTTGCTGAAATCTCAGCAAAAATTTTTTCACCAAATCTTGATGATACTTGGTGGTAATGATCAGTTCACTAAGCCCACTTGGCTGCCCAATTTTTATTCTTCTAGGTTGTAGCATTCGTTTCCAGTAACAGTTTGAATTTTTAGGTTTCATTCTGTTTTCTCCTACATAGATAGCTGTGTTTGGAATTCTAAATCAAACACGGTTTATGCTAGCTCCTTGAAACTTGACCAAATGAAGTAGTTCTAAGTTCTATCTCTACGGTTTGTTTCCTCTTGAAGTACCCCATGCAGAGACTGGCGAAAAACACTTTCGTTTGAAAGGGGGTGCCAAGCTTCCAAAAAAGTACTAGTTTGCCGAAATCTCAGCAAGTATATTTTCACCAAATCTTCATGATACTTGGTGGTAATGTTCAGTTCACTAAGCCCACTTGGCTGCCCAATTTTCACTCTTCTAGCTTCAAGCGTTCGTTTTCAGTAACACTTTGAATTTTTAGGTTTCACTCTGTTTTCTGCTATATAGATAGATGTGTTTGAAACTCTAAATCAAACCCGGTTTTTGCTAGCTCCTTGAAACTTGACAAAATGAAGTAGTTCTAAGTTCTATCTCTATGGTTTGTTTCCTCTTGAAGTACTCCATGCAGAGACTGGCGAAAAACACTTTCGTTTGAAAGGGGTTGCCAAGCTTCCAAAAAACTACAAGTTTGCTGAAATCTCAGCAAACATTTTTTCACCAAATCTTGATGATACTTAGAGGTAATGATCAGTTCACTAAGCCCACTTGGCTGCCCAATTTTTATTCTTCTAGGTTGAAGCATTCATTTCCAGTAACAGTTTGAATTTTTAGGTTTCACTCTGTTTTCTCCTTCATAGATAGCTGTGTTTGGAATTCTAAATAAAACACGGTTTGTGCTAGCTCCTTGAAACTTGACAAAATGAAGTAGTTCTAATTTCTATCTCTATGGATTGTTTCCTCTTGAAGTACCCCTGCAGAGACTGGCGAAAAACACTTTCGTTTGAAAGGGGTTGCGAAGCTTCCAATAAACTACTAGTTTGCTGAAATCTCAGCAAACATTTTTTCATCAAATCTTGATGATACTTGGTGGTAATGATCAGTTCGCTAATCCCACGTGGCTGCCCAACTTTTATTCTTCTAGGTTGAAGCATTTTTATCCAGTAACAGTTTGAATTTCTAGGTTTCACTCTGTTTTCTCCTACATAGATAGCTGTGTTTGGAATTCTAAATAAAACACGGTTTGTGCTAGCTCCTTGAAACTTGACCAAATGAAGTAGTTCTAAGTTCTATCTCTATGGTTTGTTTCCTCTTGAAGTACCCCATGCAGAGACTGGCGAAAAACACTTTCATTTGAAAGGGGTTGCCAAGCTTCCAAAAAACTACTAGTTTGCTGAAATCTCAGCAAACATTTTTTCACCAAATCTTGATGATACTTGGTGGTAATGATCAGTTCACTAAGCCCACTTGGCTGCCCAATTTTTATTCTTCTAGGTTGAAGCATTCGTTTCCAGTAACAGTTTGAATTTTTAGGTTTCATTCTGTTTTCACCTACATAGATAGCTGTGTTTGGAATTCTAAATCAAACACGGTTTGTGCTAGCTCCTTGAAACTTGACCAAATGAAAGAGTTCTAAGTTCTATCTCTATGGTTTGTTTCCTCTTGAAGTACCCCATGCAGAGACTGGCGAAAAACACTTTCTTTGAAAGGGGTTGCCAAGTTTCCAAAAATCTACTAGTTTGCTGAAATCTCAGCAAATATTCTTTCAACAAATCTTGATGATACTTGGTGGCAGTGATCAGTTCACTAATCCCACTTGGCTGCCCAATTTTGATTCTTCTAGGTTGAAGCATTCGTTTCCAGTAACAGTTTGAATTTTTACGTTTCACTCTGTTTTCTCCTACATAGATAGCTGTGTTTTGATTTCTAAATCAAACACGGTTTGTGCTAGCTCCTTGAAACTTGACCAAATGATGTAGTTCTAAGTTCTATCTCTATGGATTGTTTCCTCTTGAAGTACCCCTGCAGAGACTGGCGAAAAACACTTTCGTTTGAAAGGGGTTGCGAAGCTTCCAATAAACTACTAGTTTGCTGAAATCTCAGCAAATATTTTTTCACCAAATCTTGATGATACTTGGTGGTAATGATCAGATCACTAAGCCCACTTGGCTGCCCTATTTTTACTCTTTTAGGTTGAAGAATTCGTTTCCAGTAACAGTTTGAATTTTTAGGTTTCACTCTGTTTTCTCCTACATAGATAGCTGTGTTTGGATTTCTAAATCAAAAACGGTTGTGCTAGCTCCTTGAAACTTGACCAAATGAAGTAGTTCTATGTTCTATCTCTATGGTTTTTTTCCTCTTGAAGTACCCCATGCAGAGACTGGCGAAAAACTCTTTCGTTTGAAAGGGGTTGCCAAGCTTCCAAAAAACTACTAGTTTGCTGAAATCTCAGCGAACATTTATTCACCAAATCTTGATGATACTTGGTGGTAATGATCAGTTCACTAAGCCCACTTGGCTGCCCAATTTTCACTCTTCTAGCTTCAAGCGTTCGTTTCCAGTAACACTTTGAATTTTTAGGTTTCACTCTGTTTTCTGCTATATAGATAGATGTGTTTGAAACTCTAAATCAAACACGGTTTTTGCTAGCTCCTTGAAACATGACCAAATGAAGTAGTTCTAAGTTCTATCTCTATGGTTTGTTTCATCTTGAAGTACCCCATGCAGAGACTGGCGAAAAACACTTTCATTTGAAAGGGGTTGCCAAGCTTCCAAAAAACTACAAGTTTGCTGAAATCTCAGCAAACATTTTTTCACCAAATCTTGATGATACTTAGAGGTAATGATCAGTTCACTAAGCCCACTTGGCTGCCCAATTTTTATTCTTCTAAGTTGAAGCATTCATTTCCAGTAACAGTTTGAATTTTTAGGTTTCACTCTGTTTTCTCCTACATAGATAGCTGTGTTTGGAATTCTAAATAAAACACGGTTTGTGCTAGCTCCTTGAAACTTGAAAAAATGAAATAGTTCTAATTTCTATCTCTATGGATTGTTTCCTCTTGAAGTAAACCTGCAGAGACAAGCAAAAAACACTTTCGTTTGAAAGGGGTTGCGAAGCTTCCAATAAACTACTAGTTTGCTGAAATCTCAGCAAACATTTTTTCATCCAATCTTGATGATACTTGGTGGTAATGATCAGTTCACTAATCCCACTTGGCTGCCCAACTTTTATTCTTCTAGGTTGAAGCATTTTTTTCCAGTAACAGTTTGAATTTCTAGGTTTCACTCTGTTTTCTCCTACATAGATAGCTGTGTTTGGAATTCTAAATAAAACACGGTTTGTGCTAGCTCCTTGAAACTTGACCATATGAAGTAGTTCTAAGTTCTATCTCTATGGTTTGTTTCCTCTTGAAGTACCCCATGCAGAGACTGGCGAAAAACACTTTCATTTGAGAGCGTTTGCCAAACTTCCAAAAAACTACTAGTTTGCTGAAATCTCAGCAAACATTTTTTCACCAAATCTTGATGATACTTGGGGGTAATGATAAGTTCACTAAGCCCACTTGGCTGCCCAATTTTTATTCTTCTAGGTTGAAGCATTCGTTTCCAGTAACAGTTTGAATTTTTAGGTTTCATTCTGTTTTCTCCTACATAGATAGCTGTGTTTGGAATTCTAAATCAAACACGGTTTGTGCTAGCTCATTGAAACTTGACCAAATGAAATAGTTCTAAGTTCTATCTCTATGGTTTGTTTCCTCTTGAAGTACCCCATGCAGAGACTGGCGAAAAACACTTTCTTTGAAAGGGGTTGCCAAGTTTCCAAAAAACTACTAGTTTGCTGAAATCTCAGCAAATATTCTTTCAACAAATCTTGATGATACTTGGTGGAAATGATCAGTTCACTAATCCCACTTGGCTGCCCAATTTTGATTCTTCTAGGTTGAAGCATTCGTTTCCAGTAACAGTTTGAATTTTTAGGTTTCACTCTGTTTTCTCCTATATAGATAGCTGTGTTTGGAATTCTAAATCAAACACGGTTTGTGCTAGATCCTTGAAACTTGACCAAATGAAGTAGTTCTAAGTTCTATCTCTATGGTTTGTTTCCTCTTGAAGTACCCCATGCAGAGACTGGCGAAAAACACTTTCGTTTGAAAGGGGTTGCCAAGCTTCCAAAAAACTACTAGTTTGCTGAAATCACAGCAAACATTTTTTCAATAAATCTTGATGATTCTTGGTGATAATGATCAGTTCTCTAAGCCCACTTGGCTGCCCAATTTTTATTCTTCTAGGTTGAAGCATTCGTTTCCAGTAACAGTTTGAATTTTTAGGTTTCACTCTGTTTTCTCCTACATAGATAGCTGTGTTTGGAATTCTAAATCAAACACGGTTTGTGCTAGCTCCTTGAAACTTGACCAAATGAAGTAGTTCTAAGTTCCTTCTCTATGGTTTGTTTCCTCTTGAAGTACCCCATGCAGAGACTGGCGAAAAACACTTCGTTTGAAAGGGGTTGCCAAGCTTCCAAAAAACTACTAGTTTGCTGAAATCTCAGCGAACATTTTTTCACCAAATCTTGATGATACTTGGTGGTAATGATCAGTTCACTAAGCCCACTTGGCTGCCCAATTTTCACTCTTCTAGCTTCAAGCGAATCGTTTCCAGTAACACTTTGAAATTTTAGGTTTCACTCTGTTTTCTGCTATATAGATAGATGTGTTTGAAACTCTAAATCAAACACGGTTTTTGCTAGCTCCTTGAAACTTGACAAAATGAAGTAGTTCTAAGTTCTATCTCTATGGTTTGTTTCCTCTTGAAGTACCCCATGCAGAGACTGGCGAAAAACACTTTCTTTGAAAGGGGTTGCCAAGTTTCCAAAAAACTACTAGTTTGCTGAAATCTCAGCAAATATTCTTTCAACAAATCTTGATGATACTTGGTGGTAATGATCAGTTCACTAATCCCACTTGGCTGCCCAATTTTGATTCTTCTAGGTTGAAGCATTCGTTTCCAGTAACAGTTTGAATTTTTAGGTTTCACTCTGTTTTCTCCTATATAGATAGCTGTGTTTGGAATTCTAAATCAAACACAGTTTGTGCTAGCTCCTTGAAACTTGAACAAATGAAGTAGTTCTAAGTTCTATCTCTATGGTTTGTTTCCTCTTGAAGTACCCCTGCAGAGACTGGCGAAAAACACTTTTGTTTGAAAGGTGTTGCCAAGCTTCCAAAAAACTACTAGTTTGCTGAAATCTCAGCAAACATTTTTTCACCAAATCTTGATGATACTTTTTGGTAATGATCAGATCACTAAGCCCACTTGGCTGCCCAATTCTTATTCTTCTAGGTTGAAGCATTCGTTTCCAGTAACAGTTTGAATTTTTACGTTTCACTCTGTTTTCTCCTACATAGATAGCTGTGTTTTGATTTCTAAATCAAACACGGTTGTGCTAGCTCCTTGAAACTTGACCAAATGAAGTAGTTCTAAGTTCTATCTCTATGGTTTGTTTCCTCTTGAAGTACCCCATGCAGAGACTGGCGAAAAACACTTTCGTTTGAAAGGGGTTGCCAAGCTTCCAAAAAACTACTAGTTTGCTGAAATCACAGCAAACATTTTTTCACCAAATCTTGATGATTCTTGGTGGTAATGATCAGTTCTCTAAGCCCACTTGGATGCCCAATTTTTATTCTTCTAGGTTGAAGCATTCGTTTCCAGTAACAGTTTGAATTTTTAGGTTTCACTCTGTTTTCTCCTACATAGATAGCTGTGTTTGGAATTCTAAATCAAACACGATTTGTGCTAGCTCCTTGAAACTTGACCAAATGAAGTAGTTCTAATTTCCTTCTCTATGGTTTGTTTCCTCTTGAAGTACCCCATGCAGAGACTGGCGAAAAACACTTCGTTTGAAAGGGGTTGCCAAGCTTACAAAAAACTACTAGTTTGCTGAAATCTCAGCGAACATTTATTCACCAAATCTTGATGATACTTGGTGGTAATGATCAGTTCACTAAGCCCACTTGGCTGCCCAATTTTCACTCTTCTAGCTTCAAGCGTTCGTTTCCAGTAACACTTTGAATTTTTAGGTTTCACTCTGTTTTCTGCTATATAGATAGATGTGTTTGAAACTCTAAATCAAACACGGTTTTTGCTAGCTCCTTGAAACTTGACAAAATGAAGTAGTTCTAAGTTCTATCTCTATGGTTTGTTTCCTCTTGAAGTACCCCATGCAGAGACTGGCGAAAAACACTTTCATTTGAAAGGGGTTGCCAAGCTTCCAAAAAACTACAAGTTTGCTGAAATCTCAGCAAACATTTTTTCACCAAATCTTGATGATACTTAGAGGTAATGATCAGTTCACTAAGCCCATTAGCTGCCCAATTTTTATTCTTCTAGGTTGAAGCATTCATTTCCAGTAACAGTTTGAATTTTTAGGTTTCACTCTGTTTTCTCCTACATAGATAGCTGTGTTTGGAATTCTAAATAAAACACGGTTTGTGCTAGCTCCTTGAAACTTGAAAAAATGAAATAGTTCTAATTTCTATCTCTATGGATTGTTTCCTCTTGAAGTACCCCTGCAGAGACAAGCAAAAAACACTTTCGTTTGAAAGGGGTTGCGAAGCTTCCAATAAACTACTAGTTTGCTGAAATCTCAGCAAACATTTTTTCATCCAATCTTGATGATACTTGGTGGTAATGATCAGTTCACTAATCCCACTTGGCTGCCCAACTTTTATTCTTCTAGGTTGAAGCATTTTTTTCCAGTAACAGTTTGAATTTCTAGGTTTCACTCTGTTTTCTCCTACATAGATAGCTGTGTTTGGAATTCTAAATAAAACACGGTTTGTGCTAGCTCCTTGAAACTTGACCATATGAAGTAGTTCTAAGTTCTATCTCTATGGTTTGTTTCCTCTTGAAGTACCCCATGCAGAGACTGGCGAAAAACACTTTCATTTGAGAGCGGTTGCCAAACTTCCAAAAAACTACTAGTTTGCTGAAATCTCAGCAAACATTTTTTCACCAAATCTTGATGATACTTGGGGGTAATGATAAGTTCACTAAGCCCACTTGGCTGCCCAATTTTTATTCTTCTAGGTTGAAGCATTCGTTTCCAATAACAGTTTGAATTTTTAGGTTTCATTCTGTTTTCTCCTACATAGATAGCTGTGTTTGGAATTCTAAATCAAACACGGTTTGTGCTAGCTCATTGAAACTTGACCAAATGAAATAGTTCTAAGTTCTATCTCTATGGTTTGTTTCCTCTTGAAGTACCCCATGCAGAGACTGGCGAAAAACACTTTCTTTGAAAGGGGTTGCCAAGTTTCCAAAAAACTACTAGTTTGCTGAAATCTCAGCAAATATTCTTTCAACAAATCTTGATGATACTTGGTGGTAATGATCAGTTCACTAATCCCACTTGGCTGCCCAATTTTGATTCTTCTAGGTTGAAGCATTCGTTTCCAGTAACAGTTTGAATTTTTAGGTTTCACTCTGTTTTCTCCTATATAGATAGCTGTGTTTGGAATTCTAAATCAAACACAGTTTGTGCTAGCTCCTTGAAACTTGAACAAATGAAGTAGTTCTAAGTTCTATCTCTATGGTTTGTTTCCTCTTGAAGTACCCCTGCAGAGACTGGCGAAAAACACTTTTGTTTGAAAGGTGTTGCCAAGCTTCCAAAAAACTACTAGTTTGCTGAAATCTCAGCAAACATTTTTTCACCAAATCTTGATGATACTTTTTGGTAATGATCAGATCACTAAGCCCACTTGGCTGCCCAATTCTTATTCTTCTAGGTTGAAGCATTCGTTTCCAGTAACAGTTTGAATTTTTACGTTTCACTCTGTTTTCTCCTACATAGATAGCTGTGTTTTGATTTCTAAATCAAACACGGTTGTGCT
Organism: Callospermophilus lateralis; assembly: GCF_048772815.1. Lineage (NCBI taxonomy): Eukaryota > Metazoa > Chordata > Mammalia > Rodentia > Sciuridae > Callospermophilus > Callospermophilus lateralis. The sequence continues at coordinate 39,062 of NW_027514951.1, read as the reverse complement.
AGCTCCTTGAAACTTGACCAAATGAAGTAGTTCTAAGTTCTATCTCTATGGTTTGTTTCCTCTTGAAGTACCCCATGCAGAGACTGGCGAAAAACTCTTTCGTTTGAAAGGGGTTACCAAGCTTCCAAAAAACTACTAGTTTGCTGAAATCTCAGCAAACATTTTTTCACCAAATCTTGATGATACTTGGTGGTAATGATCAGTTCACTAAGCCCACTTGGCTGCCCAATTTTTATTCTTCTAGGTTGAAGCATTCGTTTCCAATAACAGTTTGAATTTTTAGGTTTCATTCTGTTTTCTCCTACATAGATAGCTGTGTTTGGAATTCTAAATCAAACACGGTTTGTGCTAGCTCCTTGAAACTTGACCAAATGAAGTAGTTCTAAGTTCTATCTCTACGGTTTGTTTCCTCTTGAAGTACCCCATGCAGAGACTGGCGAAAAACACTTTCGTTTGAAAGGGTTTGCCAAACTTCCAAAAAACTACTAGTTTGCCGAAATCTCAGCAAATATATTTTCACCAAATCTTGATGATACTTGGTGGTAATGATCAGTTCACTAATCCCACTTGGCTGCCCAATTTTGATTCTTCTAGGTTGAAGCATTCGTTTCCAGTAACAGTTTGAATTTTTAGGTTTCACTCTCTTTTCTCCTACATAGATAGCTGTGTTTGGAATTCTAAATCAAACACGGTTTGTGCTAGATCTTTGAAACTTGACCAAATGAAGTAGTTCTAAGTTCTATCTCTATGGTTTGTTTCCTCTTGAAGTACCCGATGCAGAGACTGGAGAAAAACACTTTCGTTTGAAAGGGGTTGCCAAGCTTCCAAAAAACTACTAGTTTACCGAAATATCAGCAAACATTTTTTCACCAAATCTTGATGATACTTGGTGGTAGTGATCAGTTCACTAAGCCCACTTGGCTGCCCAATTTTTATTCTTCTAGGTAGAAGCATTCATTTCCAGTAACAGTTGGAATTTTTAGGTTTCACTCTGTTTTCTCCTACATAGATAGCTCTGTTTGGAATTCTAAATCAAACACGGTTTGTGCTAGCTCCTGGAAAGTTGACAAAATGAAGTGTTTCTAATTTCTATCTCTATGGATTGTTTCCTCTTGAAGTACCTCAGGCAGAGACTGGCGAAAAACACTTTCGTTTAAAGGGGTTGCGAAGCTTCCAAAAAACTACTAGTTTGCTGAAATCTCAGCAAATATTTTTTCACCAAATCTTGATGATATTTGGTGGTAATGATCAGTTCACTAATCCCACTTGGCTGCCCAACTTTTATTCTTCCAGGTTGAAGCATTTGTTTCCAGTAACAGTTTGAATTTCTAGGTTTCAATCTGTTTTCTCCTACATAGATAGCTGTGTTTGGAATTCTAAATCAAACACGGTTTGTGCTAGCTCTTTGAAACTTGGCCAAATGAAGTAGTTCTAAGTTCTATCTCTATGGTTTGTTACCTCTTGAAGTATCCCATGCAGAGACTGGCGAAAAACACTTTCATTTGAAAGGGGTTGCCACGCTTCCAAAAAACTACTAGTTTGCTGAAATATCAGCAAACATTTTTTCACCAAATCTTGATGATACTTGGTGGTAATGATGAGTTCACTAAGCCCACTTGGCTGCCAAATTTTTATTCTTCTAGGTTGAAGCATTCGTTTCCAATAACAGTTTGAATTTTTAGGTTTCATTCTGTTTTCTCCTACATAGATAGCTGTGTTTGGAATTCTAAATCAAACTCGGTTTGTGCTAGCTCCTTGAAACTTGACCAAATGAAGTAGTTCTAAGTTCCTTCTCTATGGTTTGTTTCCTCTTGAAGTACCCCATGCAGAGACTGGCGAAAAACACTTCGTTTGAAAGGGGTTGCCAAGCTTCCAAAAAACTACTAGTTTGCTGAAATCTCAGCGAACATTTTTTCACCAAATCTTGATGATACTCGGTGGTAATGATCAGTTCACTAAGCCCACTTGGCTGCCCAATTTTCACTCTTCTAGCTTCAAGCGTTCGTTTCCAGAAACACTTTGAATTTTTAGGTTTCACTCTGTTTTCTGCTATATAGATAGATGTGTTTGAAACTCTAAATCAAACACGGTTTTTGCTAGCTCCTTGAAACTTGACAAAATGAAGTAGTTCTTAGTTCTATCTCTATGGTTTGTTTCCTCTTGAAGTACCCCTTGTAGAGACTGGCGAAAAACACTTTCGTTTGAAAGGGGTTGCCAAGCTTCCAAAAAACTACTAGTTTGCTGAAATCTCAGCAAACATTTTTTCACCAAATTTTGATGATATTTGGAGGTAATGATCAGTTCACTAATCCCACTTGGCTGCCCAATTTTTATTCTTCTAGGTTAAAGCATTCATTTCCAGTAACAGTTTGAATTTTTAGGTTTCACTCTGTTTTCACCTACATAGATAGCTGTGTTTGGAATTCTAAATAAAACACGGTTTGTGCTAGCTCCTTGAAACTTGACAAAATGAAGTAGTTCTAATTTGTATCTCTATGGATTGTTTCCTCTTGATGTACCCCTGCAGAGACTGGCGAAAAACACTTTCGTTTGAAAGGGGTTGCGAAGCTTCCAATAAACTACTAGTTTGCTGAAATCTCAGCAAACATTTTTTCATCAAATCTTGATGATACTTGGTGGTAATGATCAGTTCACTAATCCCACTTGGCTGCCCAACTTTTATTCTTCTAGGTTGAAGCATTTTTTTCCAGTAACAGTTTGAATTTCTAGGTTTCACTCTGTTTTCTCCTACATAGATAGCTGTGTTTGGAATTCTAAATAAAACACGGTTTGTGCTAGCTCCTTGAAACTTGACCAAATGAAGTAGTTCTAAGTTCTATGTCTATGGTTTGTTTCCTCTTGAAGTACCCCATGCAGAGACTGGCGAAAAACACTTTCTTTGAAAGGGGTTGCCAAGTTTCCAAAAAACTACTAGTTTGCTGAAATCTCAGCAAATATTCTTTCAACAAATCTTGATGATACTTGGTGGTAATGATCAGTTCACTAATCCCACTTGGCTGCCCAATTTTGATTCTTCAAGGTTGAAGCATTCGTTTCCAGTAACAGTTTGAATTTTTAGGTTTCACTCTGTTTTCTCCTATATAGATAGCTGTGTTTGGAATTCTAAATCAAACACGGTTTGTGCTAGCTCCTTGAAACTTGACCAAATGAAGTAGTTCTAAGTTCTATCTCTATGGTTTGTTTCCTCTTGAAGTACCCCTGAAGAGACTGGCGAAAAACACTTTTGATTGAAAGGGGTTGCCAAGCTTCCAAAAAACTACTAGTTTGCTGAAATCTCAGCAAACATTTTTTCACCAAATCTTGATGATACTTGGTGGTAATGATCAGATCACTAAGCCCACTTGGCTGCCCAATTTTTATTCTTCTAGGTTTAAGCATTCGTTTCCAGTAACAGTTTGAATTTTTAGGTTTCAATCTGTTTTCTCCTACATAGATAGCTGTGTTTGGAATTCTAAATCAAACACGGTTTGTGCTAGCTCCTTGAAACTTGAACAAATGAAGTAGTTCTAAGTTCTATCTCTATGGTTTGTTTCCTCTTGAAGTTCCCCATGCAGAGACTGGCGATAAACACTTTCGTTTGAAAGGGGTAGGCAAGCTTCCAAAAAACTACTAGTTTGCTGAAATCTCAGCAAACATTTTTTCACCAAATCTTGATGATACTTGGTGGTAATGATCAGTTCACTAAGCCCACTTGGCTGCCCAATTTTTATTATTCTAGGTTGAAGCATTCATATCCAGTAACAGTTTGAATTTTTAGGTTTCACTCTGTTTTCCCCTACATAGATAGCTGTGTTTGGAATTCTAAATAAAACACGGTTTGTGCTAGCTCCTTGAAACTTGACAAAATGAAGTGTTTCTAATTTCTATCTCTATGGATTGTTTCCTCTTAAAGTACCCCTGCAGAGACTGGCGAAAAACACTTTCGTTTGAAAGGGGTTGTGAAGCTTCCAATAAACTACTAGTTTGCTGAAATCTCAGCAAAAATTTTTTCATCAATTCTTGATGATACTTGGTGGTAATGATCAGTTCACTAATCCCACTTGGCTGCCCAACTTTTATTCTTCTAGGTTGAAGCATTTGTTTCCAGTAACAGTTTGAATTTCTAGGTTTCACTCTGTTTTCTCCTACATAGATAGCTGTGTTTGGAATTCTAAATCAAACACGGTTTGTGCTAGCTCCTTGAAACTTGACCAAATGAAGTAGTTCTAAGTTCTATCTCTATGGTTTGTTTCCTCTTGAAGTACCCCATCCAGAGACTGGCGAAAAACACTTTCATTTGAAAGCGGTTGCCAAGCTTCAAAAAAACTACTAGTTTGCTGAAATCTCAGCAAACATTTTTTCACCAAATCTTGATGATACTTGGTGGTAATGATCAGTTCACTAAGCCCACTTGGTTCCCCAATTTTTATTCTTCTAGGTTGAAGCATTCGTTTCCAGTGACAGTTTGAATTTTTAGGTTTCACTCCGTTTTATCCTACATAGATAGGTGTGTTTGGAATTCTAAATCAAAACACGGTTTGTGCTAGCTCTTTGAAACTTGACCAAATGAAGTAGTTCTAAGTTCTATCTCTATGGTTTGTTTCCTCTTGAAGTACCCCATGCAGAGACTGGCGAAAAACACTTTCGTTTGAAAGGGGTTGCCAAGCTTCCAAAAAACTACTAGTGCTGAAATCTCAGCAAACATTTTTTCACCAAATCTTGATGATACTTGGTGGTAATGATCAGTTCACTAAGCCCACTGGCTGCCCAATTTTTATTCTTCTATGTTGAAGAATTCGTTTCCAGTAACAATTTGAATTTTTAGGTTTCACTCTGTTTTCTCCTACATAGATAGCTGTGTTTGGATTTCTAAATCAAACACGGTTTTGCTAGCTCCTTGAAACTTGACCAAATGAAGTAGTTCTAAGTTCTATCTCTATGGTTTGTTTCCTCTTGAAGTACCCCATGCAGAGACTGGCGAAAAACACTTTCATTTGAAAGTGGTTGCCAAGCTTCCAAAAAACTACTAGTTTGCTGAAATCTAGGCAAACATTTTTTCACCAAATCTCGATGATACTTGGTGGTAATGATCAGTTCACTAAGCCAACTTGGCTGCCCAATTTTCACTCTTCTAGGTTCAAGCGTTCGTTTCCAAAAACACTTTGAATTTTTAGGTTTCACTCTGTTTTCTCCTACATAGATAGCTGTGTTTGGAATTCTAAATCAAACACGGTTTGTGCTAGCTCCTTGAAACTTGACCAAATGAAGTAGTTCTAAGTTCTATCTCTATGGTTTGTTTCCTCTTGAAGTACCCCATGCAGAGACTGGCGAAAAACACTTTCGTTTGAAAGGGGTTGCCAAGCTTCCAAAAAACTACAAGTTTGCTGAAATCTCAGCAAACATTTTTTCACCAAATCTTGATGATACTTGGTGGTAATGATCAGTTCACTAAGCCCACTTGGCTGCCCAATTTTTATTCTTCTAGGTAGAAGCATTCATTTCCAGTAACAGTTGGAATTTTTAGGTTTCACTCTGTTTTCTCCTACATAGATAGCTGTGTTTGGAATTCTAAATCAAACACGGTTTGTGCTAGATCCTTGAAACTTGACAAAATGAAGTGTTTCTAATTTCTATCTCTATGGATTGTTTCTTCTTGAAGTTCCTCAGGCAGAGACTGGCGAAAAACATTTTCGTTTGAAAGGGGTTGCGAAGCTTCCAAAAAACTACTAGTTTGCTGAAATCTCAGCAAACATTTTTTCACCAAATCTTGATGATACTTGTTGGTAATGATCAGTTCACTAATCCCACTTGGCTGCCCAACTTTTATTCTCTAGGTTGAAGCATTTGTTTCCAGTAACAGTTTGAATTTCTAGGTTTCACTCTGTTTTCTCCTACATAGATAGCTGTGTTTGGAATTCTAAATCAAACACGGTTTGTGCTAGCTCCTTGAAACTTGGCCAAATGAAGTAGTTCTAAGTTCTATCTCTATGGTTTGTTACCTCTTGAAGTATCCCATGCAGAGACTGGCGAAAAACACTTTCATTTGAAAGGGGTTGCCAAGCTTCCAAAAAACTACTAGTTTGCTGAAATATCAACAAACATTTTTTCACCAAATCTTGATGATACTTGGTGGTAATGATCAGTTCACTAAGCCCACTTGGCTGCCCAATTTTTATTCTTCTAGGTTGAAGCATTCGTTTCCAGTAACAGTTTGAATTTTTAGGTTTCATTCTGTTTTCTCCTACATAGATAGCTGTGTTTGGAATTCTAAATCAAACACGGTTTGTGCTAGCTCCTTGAAACTTGACCAAATGAAGTAGTTCTAAGTTCCTTCTCTATGGTTTGTTTCCTCTTGAAGTACCCCATGCAGAGACTGGCGAAAAACACTTCGTTTGGAAAGGGGTTGCCAAGCTTCCAAAAAACTACTAGTTTGCTGAAATCTCAGCGAACATTTTTTCACCAAATCTTGATGATACTTGGTGGTAATGATCAGTTCACTAAGCCCACTTGGCTGCGCAATTTTCACTCTTCTAGCTTCAAGCGTTCGTTTCCAGAAACACTTTGAAATTTTAGGTTTCACTCTGTTTTCTGCTATACAGATAGATGTGTTTGAAACTCTAAATCAAACACGGTTTTTGCTAGCTCCTTGAAACTTGACAAAATGAAGTAGTTCTAAGTTCTATCTCTATGGTTTGTTTCCTCTTGAAGTACCCCATGTAGAGACTGGCGAAAAACACTTTCGTTTGAAAGGGGTTGAAAAGCTTCCAAAAAACTACTAGTTTGCTGAAATCTCAGCAAACATTTTTTCACCAAATTTTGATGATATTTGGAGGTAATGATCAGTTCACTAATCCCACTTGGCTGCCCAATTTTTTATTCTTCTAGGTTAAAGCATTCATTTCCAGTAACAGTTTGAATTTTTAGGTTTCACTCTGTTTTCACCTACATAGATAGCTGTGTTTGGAATTCTAAATAAAACACGGTTTGTGCTAGCTCCTTGAAACTTGACAAAATGAAGTAGTTCTAATTTGTATCTCTATGGATTGTTTCCTCTTGAAGTACCCCTGCAGAGACTGGCGAAGAACACTTTCGTTTGAAAGGGGTTGCGAAGCTTCCAATAAACTACTAGTTTGCTGAAATCTCAGCAAACATTTTTTCATCAAATCTTGATGATACTTGGTGGTAATGATCAGTTCACTAATCCCACTTGGCTGCCCAACTTTTATTCTTCTAGGTTCAAGCATTTTTTTCCAGTAACAGTTTGAATTTCTAGGTTTCACTCTGTTTTCTCCTACATAGATAGCTGTGTTTGGAATTCTAAATAAAACACGGTTTGTGCTAGCTCCTTGAAACTTGACCAAATGAAGTAGTTCTAAGTTCTATGTCTATGGTTTGTTTCCTCTTGAAGTACCCCATGCAGAGACTGGCGAAAAACACTTTCATTTGAAAGGGGTTGCCAAGCTTCCAAAAAACTACTAGTTTGCTGAAATCTCAGCAAACATTTTTTCACCAAATCTTGATGATACTTGGTGGTAATGATCAGTTCACTAAGCCCACTTGGCTGCCCAATTTTTATTCTTCTAGGTTGAAGCATTCGTTTCCAGTAACACTTTGAATTTTTAGGTTTCATTCTGTTTTCTCCTACATAGATAGCTGTGTTTGGAATTCTAAATCAAACACGGTTTGTGCTAGCTATTTGAAACTTGACCAAATGAAATAGTTCTAAGTTCTATCTCTATGGTTGTTTCCTCTTGAAGTACCCCATGCAGAGACTGGCGAAAAACACTTTCTTTGAAAGGGGTTGCCAAGTTTCCAAAAACTACTAGTTTGCTGAAATCTCAGCAAATATTCTTTCAACAAATCTTGATGATACTTGGTGGTACTGATCAGTTCACTAATCCCACTTTGCTGCCCAACTTTTATTCTTCTAGGTTGAAGCATTTGTTTCCAGTAACAGTTTGAATTTCTAGGTTTCACTCTGTTTTCTCCTACATAGATAACTGTGTTTGGAATTCTAAATCAAACACGGTTTGTGCTAGCTCCTTGAAACTTGACCAAATGAAGTAGTTCTAAGTTCTATCTCTATGGTTTGTTTCCTCTTGAAGTACCCCATGCAGAGACTGGCGAAAAACACTTTCGTTTGAAAGGGGTTGCCAAGCTTCCAAAAAACTACTAGTGCTGAAATCTCAGCAAACATTTTTTCACCAAATCTTGATGATACTTGGTGGTAATGATCAGTTCACTAAGCCCACTTGGCTGCCCAATTTTTATTCTTCTAGGTAGAAGCATTCATTTCCAGTAACAGTTGGAATTTTTAGGTTTCACTCTGTTTTCTCCTACATAGATAGCTGTGGTTTGGAATTCTAAATCAAACACGGTTTGTGCTAGCTCCTTGAAACTTGACAAAATGAAGTGTTTCTAATTTCTATCTCTATGGATTGTTACCTCTTGAAGTACCTCAGGCAGAGACTGGCGAAAAACACTTTCGTTTGAAAGGGGTTGCGAAGCTTCCAAAAAACTACTAGTTTGCTGAAATCTCAGCAAACATTTTTTCACCAAATCTTGATGATACTTGGTGGTAATGATCAGTTCACAAATCCCACTTGGCTGCCCAACTTTTATTCTCCTAGGTTGAAGCATTCGTTTCCAGTAACAGTTTGAATTTTTAGGTTTCATTCTGTTTTCTCCTACATAGATAGCTGTGTTTGGAATTCTAAATCAAACACGGTTTGTGCTAGCTCCTTGAAACTTGGCCAAATGAAGTAGTTCTAAGTTCCTTCTCTATGGTTTGTTTCCTCTTGAAGTACCCCATGCAGAGACTGGCGAAAAACACTTCGTTTGAAAGGGGTTGCCAAGCTTCCAAAAAACTACTAGTTTGCTGAAATCTCAGCGAACATTTTTTCACCAAATCTTGATGATACTTGGTGGTAATGATCAGTTCACTAAGCCCACTTGGCTGCGCAATTTTCACTCTTCTAGCTTCAAGCGTTCGTTTCCAGAAACACTTTGAATTTTTAGGTTTCACTCTGTTTTCTGCTATACAGATAGATGTGTTTGAAACTCCAAATCAAACACGGTTTTTGCTAGCTCCTTGAAACTTGACAAAATGAAGTAGTTCTAAGTTCTATCTCTATGGTTTTGTTTCCTCTTGAAGTACCCCATGTAGAGACTGGCGAAAAACACTTTCATTTGAAAGGGGTTGCCAAGCTTCCAAAAAACTACTAGTTTGCTGAAATCTCAGCAAACATTTTTTTCACCAAATTTTGATGATATTTGGAGGTAATGATCAGTTCACTAATCCCACTTGGCTGCCCAATTTTTATTCTTCTAGGTTAAAGCATTCATTTCCAGTAACAGTTTGAATTTTTAGGTTTCACTCTGTTTTCACCTACATAGATAGCTGTGTTTGGAATTCTAAAATCAAACACGGTTTGTGCTAGCTTTTTGAAACTTGACCAAATGAAATAGTTCTAAGTTCTATCTCTATGGTTGTTTCCTCTTGAAGTACCCCATGCAGAGACTGGCGAAAAACTCTTTCTTTGAAAGGGGTTGCCAAGTTTCCAAAAAACTACTAGTTTGCTGAAATCTCAGCAAATATTCTTTCAACAAATCTTGATGATACTTGGTGGTAATGATCAGTTCACTAATCCCACTTTGCTGCCCAACTTTTATTCTTCTAGGTTGAAGCATTTGTTTCCAGTAACAGTTTGAATTTCTAGGTTTCACTCTGTTTTCTCCTACATAGAAAACTGTGTTTGGAATTCTAAATCAAACACGGTTTGTGCTAGCTCCTTGAAACTTGACCAAATGAAGTAGTTCTAAGTTCTATCTCTATGGTTTGTTTCCTCTTGAAGTACCCCATGCAGAGACTGGCGAAAAACACTTTCATTTGAAAGGGGTTGCCAAGCTTCCAAAAAACTACTAGTTTGCTGAAATCTCAGCAAACATTTTTTCACCAAATCTTGATGATACTTGGTGGTAATGATCAGTTCACTAAGCCCACTTGGCTGCCCAATTTTTATTCTTCTAGGTTGAAGCATTCGTTTCCAGGGACAGTTTGAATTTTTAGGTTTCACTCTGTTTTCTCCTACATAGATAGGTGTGTTTGGAATTCTAAATAAAACACGGTTTGTGCTAGCTCCTTGAAACTTGACCAAATGAAGTAGTTCTAAGTTCTATCTCTATGGTTTGTTTCCTCTTGAAGTACCCCATGCAGAGACTGGCGAAAAACACTTTCGTTTGAAAGGGGTTGCCAAGCTTCCAAAAAACTACTAGTGCTGAAATCTCAGCAAACATTTTTTCACCAAATCTTGATGATACTTGGTGGTAATGATCAGTTCACTAAGCCCACTTGGCTGCCCAATTTTTATTCTTCTATGTTGAAGAATTCGTTTCCAGTAACAATTTGAATTTTTAGGTTTCACTCTGTTTTCTCCTACATAGATAGCTCTGTTTGGAATTCTAAATCAAACACGGTTTGTGCTAGCTCCTTGAAACTTGACCAAATGAAGTAGTTCTAAGTTCTATCTCTATGGTTTGTTTGCTCTTGAAGTACCCCATGCAGAGACTGGCGAAAAACTCTTTCGTTTGAAAGGGGTTGCCAAGCTTCCAAAAAACTACTAGTTTGCCGAAATCTCAGCAAACATTTTTTCACCAAATCTTGATGATACTTGGTGGTAATGATCAGTTCACTAAGCCCACTTGGCTGCCCAATTTTTATTCTTCTAGGTTGAAGCATTCGTTTCCAGTAACAGTTTGAATTTTTAGGTTTCACTCTGTTTTCTCCTACATAGATAGCTGTGTTTGGAATTCTAAATCAAACACGGTTTGTGCTAGCTCCTTGAAACTTGACCAAATGAAGTAGTTCTAAGTTCTATCTCTATGGTTTGTTTCCTCTTGAAGTACCCCTGAAGAGACTGGCGAAAAACACTTTTGTTTGAAAGGGGTTGCCAAGCTTCCAACAAACTACTAGTTTGCTGAAATCTCAGCAAACATTTTTTCACCAAATCTTGATGATACTTGGTGGTAATGATCAGATCACTAAGCCCACTTGGCTGCCCAATTTTTATTCTTCTAGGTTGAAGCATTCGTTTCCAGTAACAGTTTGAATTTTTAGGTTTCAATCTGTTTTCTCCTACATAGATAGCTGTGTTTGGAATTCTAAATCAAACACGGTTTGTGCTAGCTCCTTGAAACTTGACCAAATGAAGTAGTTCTAAGTTCTATCTCTATGGTTTGTTTCCTCTTGAAGTACCCCATGCAGAGACTGGCGATAAACACTTTCGTTTGAAAGGGGTAGGCAAGCTTCCAAAAAACTACTAGTTTGCTGAAATCTCAGCAAACATTTTTTCACCAAATCTTGATGATACTTGGTGGTAATGATCAGTTCACTAAGCCCACTTGGCTGCCCATTTTTTATTATTCTAGGTTGAAGCATTCATTTCCAGTAACAGTTAGAATTTTTACGTTTCACTCTGTTTTCCCCTACATAGATAGCTGTGTTTGGAATTCTAAATAAAACACGGTTTGTGCTAGCTCCTTGAAACTTGACAAAATGAAGTGTTTCTAGTTTCTATCTCTATGGATTGTTTCCTCTTGAAGTACCCCTGCAGAGACTGGCGAAAAACACTTTCGTTTGAAAGGGGTTGCGAAGCTTCCAATAAACAACTAGTTTGCTGAAATCTCAGCAAAAATTTTTTCATCAAATCTTGATGATACTTGGTGGTAATGATCAGTTCACTAATCCCACTTGGCTGCCCAACTTTTATTCTTCTAGGTTGAAGCATTTGTTTCCAGTAACAGTTTGAATTTCTAGGTTTCACTCTGTTTTCTCCTACATAGATAGCTGTGTTTGGAATTCTAAATCAAACACGGTTTGTGCTAGCTCCTTGAAACTTGACCAAATGAAGTAGTTCTAAGTTCTCTCTCTATGGTTTGTTTCCTCTTGAAGTACCCCATGCAGAGACTGGCGAAAAACACTTTCATTTGAAAGGGGTTGCCAAGCTTCCAAAAAACTACTAGTTTGCTGAAATCTCAGCAAACATTTTTTCACCAAATCTTGATGATACTTGGTGGTAATGATCAGTTCACTAAGCAAACATGGCTGCCCAATTTTTATTCTTCTAGGTTGAAGCATTCGTTTCCAGTGACAGTTTGAATTTTTAGGTTTCACTCTGTTTTCTCCTACATAGACAGGTGTGTTTGGAATTGTAAATCAAACACGGTTTGTGCTAGCTCCTTGAAACTAGACCAAATGAAGTAGTTCTAAGTTCTATCTCTATGGTTTGTTTCCTCTTGAAGTACCCCATGCAGAGACTGGCGAGAAACACTTTCGTTTGAAAGGGGTTGCCAAGCTTCCAAAAAACTACTAGTGCTGAAATCTCAGCAAACATTTTTTCACCAAATCTTGATGATACTTGGTGGTAATGATCAGTTCACTAAGCCCACTTGGCTGCCCAATTTTTATTCTTCTATGTTGAAGAATTCGTTTCCAGTAACAATTTGAATTTTTAGGTTTCACTCTGTTTTCTCCTACATAGATAGCTGTGTTTGGAATTCTAAATCAAACACGGTTTGTGCTAGCTCCTTGAAACTTGACCAAATGAAGTAGTTCTAAGTTCTATCTCTATGGTTTGTTTGCTCTTGAAGTACCCCATGCAGAGACTGGCGAAAAACTCTTTCGTTTGAAAGGGGTTGCCAAGCTTCCAAAAAACTACTAGTTTGCCGAAATCTCAGCAAACATTTTTTCACCAAATCTTGATGATACTTGGTGGTAATGATCAGTTCACTAAGCCCACTTGGCTGCCCAATTTTTATTCTTCTAGGTTGAAGCATTCGTTTCCAGTAACAGTTTGAATTTTTAGGTTTCACTCTGTTTTCTCCTACATAGATAGCTGTGTTTGGAATTCTAAATCAAACACGGTTTGTGCTAGCTCCTTGAAACTTGACCAAATGAAGTAGTTCTAAGTTCTATCTCTATGGTTTGTTTCCTCTTGAAGTACCCCTGAAGAGACTGGCGAAAAACACTTTTGTTTGAAAGGGGTTGCCAAGCTTCCAACAAACTACTAGTTTGCTGAAATCTCAGCAAACATTTTTTCACCAAATCTTGATGATACTTGGTGGTAATGATCAGATCACTAAGCCCACTTGGCTGCCCAATTTTTATTCTTCTAGGTTGAAGCATTCGTTTCCAGGAACAGTTTGAATTTTTAGGTTTCAATCTGTTTTCTCCTACATAGATAGCTGTGTTTGGAATTCTAAATCAAACACGGTTTGTGCTAGCTCCTTGAAACTTGACCAAATGAAGTAGTTCTAAGTTCTATCTCTATGGTTTGTTTCCTCTTGAAGTACCCCATGCAGAGACTGGCGATAAACACTTTCGTATGAAAGGGGTAGGCAAGCTTCCAAAAAACTACTAGTTTGCTGAAATCTCAGCAAACATTTTTTCACCAAATCTTGATGATACTTGGTGGTAATGATCAGTTCACTAAGCCCACTTGGCTGCCCAATTTTTATTATTCTAGGTTGAAGCATTCATTTCCAGTAACAGTTAGAATTTTTACGTTTCACTCTGTTTTCCCCTACATAGATAGCTGTGTTTGGAATTCTAAATAAAACACGGTTTGTGCTAGCTCCTTGAAACTTGACAAAATGAAGTGTTTCTAGTTTCTATCTCTATGGATTGTTTCCTCTTGAAGTACCCCTGCAGAGACTGGCGAAAAACACTTTCGTTTGAAAGGGGTTGCGAAGCTTCCAATAAACAACTAGTTTGCTGAAATCTCAGCAAAAATTTTTTCATCAAATCTTGATGATACTTGGTGGTAATGATCAGTTCACTAATCCCACTTGGCTGCCCAACTTTTATTCTTCTAGGTTGAAGCATTTGTTTCCAGTAACAGTTTGAATTTCTAGGTTTCACTCTGTTTTCTCCTACATAGATAGCTGTGTTTGGAATTCTAAATCAAACACGGTTTGTGCTAGCTCCTTGAAACTTGACCAAATGAAGTAGTTCTAAGTTCTATCTCTATGGTTTGTTTCCTCTTGAAGTACCCCATGCAGAGATTGGCGAAAAACACTTTCATTTGAAAGGGGTTGCCAAGCTTCCAAAAAACTACTAGTTTGCTGAAATCTCAGCAAACATTTTTTCACCAAATCTTGATGATACTTGGTGGTAATGATCAGTTCACTAAGCAAACTTGGCTGCCCAATTTTTATTCTTCTAGGTTGAAGCATTCGTTTCCAGTGACAGTTTGAATTTTTAGGTTTCACTCTGTTTTCTCCTACATAGACAGGTGTGTTTGGAATTGTAAATCAAACACGGTTTGTGCTAGCTCCTTGAAACTAGACCAAATGAAGTAGTTCTAAGTTCTATCTCTATGGTTTGTTTCCTCTTGAAGTACCCCATGCAGAGACTGGCGAGAAACACTTTCGTTTGAAAGGGGTTGCCAAGCTTCCAAAAAACTACTAGTGCTGAAATCTCAGCAAACATTTTTTCACCAAATCTTGATGATACTTGGTGGTAATGATCAGTTCACTAAGTCCACTTGGCTGCCCAATTTTTATTCTTCTATGTTGAAGAATTCGTTTCCAGTAACAATTTGAATTTTTAGGTTTCACTCTGTTTTCTCCTACATAGATAGCTGTGTTTGGATTTCTAAATCAAACACGGTTGTGCTAGCTCCTTGAAACTTGACCAAATGAAGTAGTTCTAAGTTCTATCTCTATGGTTTGTTTCCTCTTGAAGTACCCCATGCAGAGACTGGCGAAAAACACTTTCATTTGAAAGGGGTTGCCAAGCTTCCAAAAAACTACTAGTTTGCTGAAATCTAGGCAAACATTTTTTCACCAAATCTTGATGATACTTGGTGGTAATGATCAGTTCACTAAGCAAACTTGGCTGCCCAATTTTCACTCTTCTAGGTTCAAGCGTTCGTTTCCAGAAACACTTTGAATTTTTAGGTTTCACTCTGTTTTCTCCTACATAGATAGCTGTGTTTGGAATTCTAAATCAAACACGGTTTGTGCTAGCTCCTTGAAACTTGACCAAATGAAGTAGTTCTAAGTTCTATCTCTATGGTTTGTTTCCTCTTGAAGTACCCCATGCAGAGACTGGCGAAAAACACTTTCGTTTGAAAGGGGTTGCCAAGCTTCCAAAAAACTACTAGTTTGCTGAAATCTCAGCAAACATTTTTTCACCAAATCTTGATGATACTTGGTGGTAATGATCAGTTCACTAAGCCCACTTGGCTGCCCAATTTTTATTCTTCTAGGTTGAAGCATTCGTTTCCAGTAACAGTTTGAATTTTTAGTTTTCATTCTGTTTTCTCCTACATAGATAGCTGTGTTTTTAATTCTAAATTAAACACGGTTTGTGCTAGCGCCTTGAAACTTGACCAAATGAAGTAGTTCTAAGTTCTATCTCTATGGTTTGTTTCCTCTTGAAGTACCCCATGCAGAGACTGGCGAAAAACACTTTCGTTTGAAAGGGGTTGCCAAGCTGACAAAAAACTACTAGTTTGCTGAAATCACAGCAAACATTTTTACAACAAATCATGATGATACTTGTTGGTAATGATCAGCTCACTAAGCCCACTTGGCTGCCCAATTTTTATTCTTCTAGGTAAAGCATTCGTTTCCAGTAACAGTTTGAATTTTTAGGTTTTACTCTGTTTTCTCCTAAATAGATAGCTGTGTTTGGAATTCTAAATCAAACACGGTTTGTGCTAGCTCCTTGAAACTTGACCAAATGAAGTAGTTCTAAGTTCTATCTCTATTGTTTGTTTCCTCTTGAAGAACCCCATGCAGAGACTGGCGAAATACACTTTCGTTTGAAAGGGGTTGCCAAGCTTCCAAAAAACTACTAGTTTGCTGAAATCACAGCAAACATTTTTACAACAAATCATGATGATTCTTGGTGGTAATGATCAGTTCACTAAGCCCACTTGGCTGCCCAATTTTTATTCTTCTAGGTTGAAGCATTCGTTTCCAGTAACAGTTTGAATTTTTAGGTTTCACTCTGTTTTCTCCTACATAGATAGCTGTGTTTGGAATTCTAAATCAAACACGGTTTGTGCTAGCTCCCTGAAACTTGACCAAATGAAGTAGTTCTAAGTTCTATCTCTATGGTTTGTTTCCTGTTGAAGTACCCCATGCAGAGACTGGAGAAAAACACTTTCGTTTGAAAGGGGTTGCCAAGCTTCCAAAAAACTACTAGTTTGCTGAAATCTCAGCGAACATTTTTTCACCAAATCTTGATGATACTTGGTGGTAATGATCAGTTCACTAAGCCCACTTGGCTGCCCAATTTTTATTCTTCTAGGTTGAAGCATTCGTTTCCAGTAACAGTTTGTATTTTTAGGTTTCACTCTGTTTTCTCCTATATAGATAGCTGTGTTTGGAATTCTAAATCAAACACGGTTTGTGCTAGCTCCTTGAAACTTGACCAAATGAAGTAGTTCTAAGTTCTATCTCTATGGTTTGTTTGCTCTTGAAGTACCCCATGCAGAGACTGGCGAAAAACTCTTTCGTTTGAAAGGGGTTGCCAAGCTTCCAAAAAACTACTAGTTTGCCGAAATATCAGCAAACATTTTTTCACCAAATCTTGATGATACTTGGTGGTAATGATCAGTTCACTAAGCCCACTTGGCTGCCCAATTTTTATTCTTCTAGGTTGAAGCATTCGTTTCCAGTAACAGTTTGAATTTTTAGGTTTCACTCTGTTTTCTCCTACATAGATAGCTGTGTTTGGAATTCTAAATCAAACACGGTTTGTGCTAGCTCATTGAAACTTAATCAAATGAAGTAGTTCTAAGTTCTATCTCTATGGTTTGTTTCCTCTTGAAGTACCCCATGCAGAGACTGGCGGAAAAACACTTTCATTTGAAAGGGGTTGCAAAGCTTCCAAAAAACTACTAGTGCTTAAATCTCAGCAAACATTTTTTCACCAAATCTTGATGATACTTGGTGGTAATGATCATTTCACTAAGCCCACTTGGCTGCCCAATTTTTATTCTTCTAGGTTGAAGCATTCGTTTCCAGTAACAGTTTGAATTTTTAGGTTTCACTCTGTTTTCTCCTACATAGATACTGTGTTTGGAATTCTAAATCAAACACGGTTTGTGCTAGCTGCTTGAAACTTAACCAAATGAAGTAGTTCTAAGTTCTATCTCTATGGTTTGTTTCCTCTTGAGGTACCCCATGCAGAGACTGGCGAAAAACACTTTCGTTTGAAAGGGGTTGCCAATCTTCCAAAAAACTACTAGTTTGCTGAAATCTCAGCAAACATTTTTTCACCAAATCTTGATGATACTTGGTGGTAATGATCAGTTCACTAAGCCCACTTGGATGCCCAATTTTTATTCTTCTAGGTTGAAGCATTCGTTTCCAGTAACAGTTTGAATTTTTAGTTTTCATTCTGTTTTCTCCTACAAAAATAGCTGTGTTTTTAATTCTAAATCAAACACGGTTTGTGCTAGCTCCTTGAAACTTGACCAAATGAAGTAGTTCTAAGTTCTATCTCTATGGTTTGTTTAGTCTTGAAGTACCCCATGCAGAGACTGGCGAAAAACACGTTCGTTTGAAAGGGGTTGCCAAGCTGCCAAAAAACTACTAGTTTGCTGAAATCTCAGCAAATATTTTTTCACCAAATCTTTATGATACTTGGTGGTAATGATCAGCTCACTAAGCCCACTTGGCTACCCAATTTTTATTCTTCTAGGTAAAGCATTCGTTTCCAGTAACAGTTTGAATTTTTAGGTTTCACTCTGTTTTCTCGTACATAGATAGCTGTGTTTGGAATTCTAAATCAAACACGGTTTGTGCTAGCTCCTTGAAACTTGACCAAATGAAGTAGTTCTAAGTTCTATCTCTATGGTTTGTTTCCTGTTGAAGTACCCCATGCAGAGACTGGAGAAAAACACTTTCGTTCGAAAGGGGTTGCCAAGCTTCCAAAAAACTACTAGTTTTCTGAAATCTCAGCGAACATTTTTTCACCAAATCTTGATGATACTTGGTGGTAATGATCAGTTCACTAAGCCCACTTGGCTGCCCAATTTTTATTCTTCTAGGTTGAAGAATTCGTTTCCAGTAACAGTTTGTATTTTTAGGTTTCACTCTGTTTTCTCCTATATAGATAGCTGTGTTTGGAATTCTAAATCAAACACGGTTTGTGCTAGCTCCTTGAAACTTGACCAAATGAAGTAGTTCTAAGTTCTATCTCTATGGTTTGTTTGCTCTTGAAGTACCCCATGCAGAGACTGGCGAAAAACTCTTTCGTTTGAAAGGGGTTGCCAAGCTTCCAAAAAACTACTAGTTTGCCGAAATATCAGCAAACATTTTTTCACCAAATCTTGATGATACTTGGTGGTAATGATCAGTTCACTAAGCCCACTTGGCTGCCCAATTTTTATTCTTCTAGGTTGAAGTATTCGTTTCCAGTAACAGTTTGAATTTTTAGGTTTCACTCTGTTTTCTCCTACATAGATAGCTGTGTTTGGAATTCTAAATCAAACACGGTTTGTGCTAGCTCCTTGAAACTTAACCAAATGAAGTAGTTCTAAGTTCTATCTCTATGGTTTGTTTCCTCTTGAAGTACCCCATGCAGAGACTGGCGGAAAAACACTTTCACTTGAAAGGGGTTGCAAAGCTTCCAAAAAACTACTAGTGCTTAAATCTCAGCAAACATTTTTTCACCAAATCTTGATGATACTTGGTGGTAATGATCATTTCACTAAGCCCACTTGGCTGCCCAATTTTTATTCTTCTAGGTTGAAGCATTCGTTTCCAGTAACAGTTTGAATTTTTAGGTTTCACTCTGTTTTCTCCTACATAGATACTGTGTTTGGAATTCTAAATCAAACACGGTTTGTGCTAGCTCCTTGAAACTTAACCAAATGAAGTAGTTCTAAGTTCTATCTCTATGGTTTGTTTCCTCTTGAGGTATCCCATGCAGAGACTGGCGAAAAACACTTTCATTTGAAAGGGGTTGCCAAGCTTCCAAAAAACTACTAGTTTGCTGAAATATCAGTAAACATTTTTTCACCAAATCTTGATGATACTTGGTGGTAATGATCAGTTCACTAATCCCACTTGGCTGCCCAATTTTTATTCTTCTAGGTTGAAGCATTCGTTTCCAGTAACAGTTTGAATTTTTAGGTTTCACTCTGTTTTCTCCTATATAGATAGCTGTGTTTGGAATTCTAAATCAAACACGGTTTGTGCTAGCTCCTTGAAACTTGACCAAATGAAGTAGTTCTAAGTTCTATCTCTATGGTTTGTTTGTTCTTGAAGTACCCCATGCAGAGACTGGCGAAAAACTCTTTCGTTTGAAAGGGGTTGCCAAGCTTCCAAAAAACTACTAGTTTGCCGAAATATCAGCAAACATTTTTTCACCAAATCTTGATGATACTTGGTGGTAATGATCAGTTCACTTAGTCCACTTGGCTGCCCAATTTTTATTCTTCTAGGTTGAAGCATTCGTTTCCAGTAACAGTTTGAATTTTTAGGTTTCACTCTGTTTTCTCCTACATAGATAGCTGTGTTTGGAATTCTAAATCAAACACGGTTTGTGCTAGCTCCTTGAAACTTAACCAAATGAAGTAGTTCTAAGTTCTATCTCTATGGTTTGTTTCCTCTTGAAGTACCCCATGCAGAGACTGGCGGAAAAACACTTTCGTTTGAAAGGGGTTGCAAAGCTTCCAAAAAACTACTAGTGCTTAAATCTCAGCAAACATTTTTTCACCAAATCTTGATGATACTTGGTGGTAATGATCAGTTCACTAAGCCCACTTGGCTGCCCAATTTTTATTCTTCTAGGTTGAAGCATTCGTTTCCAGTAACAGTTTGAATTTTTAGGTTTCACTCTGTTTTCTCCTACATAGATAGCTGTGTTTGGAACTCTAAATCAAACACGGATTGTGCTAGCTCTTTGAAACTTGACCAAATGAAGTAGTTCTAAGTTCTATCTCTATGGTTTGTTTCCTCTTGAAGTACCCCATGCAGAGACTGGCGAAAAACTCTTTCATTTGAAAGGGGTTGCCAAGCTTCCAAAAAACTACTAGTTTGCCGAAATATCAGCAAACATTTTTTCACCAAAACTTGAGGATACTTGGTGGTAATGATCAGTTCACTAAGCCCACTTGGCTGCCCAATTTTTATTCTTCTAGGTTGAAGCATTCGTTTCCAGTAACAGTTTGAATTTTTAAGTTTCACTCTGTTTTCTCCTACATAGATAGCTGTGTTTGGAATTCTAAATCAAACACGGTTTGTACTAGCTCCTTGAAACTTGACCAAATGAAGTAGTTCTAAGTTCTCTCTCTATGGTTTGTTTCCTCTTGAAGTACCCCATGCAGAGCCTGGCGTAAAACTCTTTCATTTGATAGGGGTTGCCAAGCTTCCAAAAAACTACTAGTTTGCCGAAATTTCAGCAAACATTTTTTCACCAAATCTTGATGATACTTGGTGGTAATGATCAGTTCACTAAGCCCACTTGGCTGCCCAATTTTTATTCTTCTGGTTTGAAGCATTCATTTCCAGTAACAGTTTGAATTTTTAGTTTTCACTCTGTTTTCTCCTACATAGATAGCTGTGTTTGGAATTCTAAATCAAACACGGTTTGTGCTAGCTCCTTGAAACTTGACCAAATGAAGTAGTTCTAAGTTCTATCTCTATGGTTTGTTTCCTCTTGAAGTACCCCATGCAGAGACTGGCGAAAAACACTTTCGTTTGAAAGGCGTTGCCAAGCTTCCAAAAAACTACTAGTGCTAAAATCTCAGCAAACATTTTTTCACCAAATCTTAATGATACTTGGTGGTAATGATCAGTTCACTAAGCCCACTTGGCTGCCCAATTTTTATTCTTCTATGTTGAAGAATTCGTTTGAAGTAACAGTTTGAATTTTTAGGTTTCACTCTGTTTTCTCCTACATAGATAGCTGTGTTTGGAACTCTAAATCAAACACGGATTGTGCTAGCTCTTTGAAACTTGACCAAATGAAGTAGTTCTAAGTTCTATCTCTATGGTTTGTTTCCTCTTGAAGTACCCCATGCAGAGACTGGCGAAAAACTCTTTCATTTGAAAGGGGTTGCCAAGCTTCCAAAAAACTACTAGTTTGCCGAAATATCAGCAAACATTTTTTCACCAAAACTTGAGGATACTTGGTGGTAATGATCAGTTCACTAAGCCCACTTGGCTGCCCAATTTTTATTCTTCTAGGTTGAAGCATTCGTTTCCAGTAACAGTTTGAATTTTTAAGTTTCACTCTGTTTTCTCCTACATAGATAGCTGTGTTTGGAATTCTAAATCAAACACGGTTTGTACTAGCTCCTTGAAACTTGACCAAATGAAGTAGTTCTAAGTTCTCTCTCTATGGTTTGTTTCCTCTTGAAGTACCCCATGCAGAGCCTGGCGTAAAACTCTTTCATTTGATAGGGGTTGCCAAGCTTCCAAAAAACTACTAGTTTGCCGAAATTTCAGCAAACATTTTTTCACCAAATCTTGATGATACTTGGTGGTAATGATCAGTTCACTAAGCCCACTTGGCTGCCCAATTTTTATTCTTCTGGTTTGAAGCATTCATTTCCAGTAACAGTTTGAATTTTTAGTTTTCACTCTGTTTTCTCCTACATAGATAGCTGTGTTTGGAATTCTAAATCAAACACGGTTTGTGCTAGCTCCTTGAAACTTGACCAAATGAAGTAGTTCTAAGTTCTATCTCTATGGTTTGTTTCCTCTTGAAGTACCCCATGCAGAGACTGGCGAAAAACACTTTCGTTTGAAAGGCGTTGCCAAGCTTCCAAAAAACTACTAGTGCTAAAATCTCAGCAAACATTTTTTCACCAAATCTTAATGATACTTGGTGGTAATGATCAGTTCACTAAGCCCACTTGGCTGCCCAATTTTTATTCTTCTATGTTGAAGAATTCGTTTGAAGTAACAGTTTGAATTTTTAGGTTTCACTCTGTTTTCTCCTACATAGATAGCTGTGTTTTTATTTCTAAATCAAACACGGTTGTGCTAGCTCCTTGAAACTTGAGCAAATGAAGTAGTTCTAAGTTCTATCTCTATGGTTTGTTTCCTCTTGTAGTACCCCATGCAGAGACTGGCGAAAAACCCTTTCGTTTGAAAGGGGTTTCCAAGCTTCCAAAAAACTACTAGTTTGCCGAAATCTCAGCAAATATATTTTCAAAAAATCTTGATAATACTTGGTGGTAATGATCAGTTCAATAAGCCCACTTGGCTGCCCAATTTTCACTCTCTAGGTTCAAGCATTCGTTCCCAGTAACACTTTGAATTTTTAGGTTTCACTCTGTTTTCTGCTATATAGATAGATGTGTTTGAAACTCTAAATCAAACACGGTTTTTGCTAGCTGCTTGAAACTTGAAAAAATGAAGTAGTTCTAAGTTCTATCTCTATGGTTTGTTTCCTCTTGAAGTACCCCATGCAGAGACTGGTGAAAAACACTTTCGTTTGAAAGGGGTTGCCAAGCTTCCAAAAATCTACTAGTTTGCTGAAATCTCAGCAAACATTTTTTCACCAAATCTTGATGATACTTGGTGGTAATGATCAGTTCACTAAGCCCACTTGGCTGCCCAATTTTTATTCTTCTTGGTTGAAGCATTCATTTCCAGTAACAGTTTGAATTTTTAGGTTTCACTCTGTTTTCTCCTACATAGATAGCTGTGTTTGGAATTCTAAATCAAACACGGTTTGTGCTAGCTCCTTGAAACTTGACCAAATGAAGTAGTTCTAAGTTCTATCTCTATGGTTTGTTTCCTCTTGAAGTAACCCATGCAGAGACTGGCGAAAAACTCTTTCGTTTGAAAGGGGTTGCCAAGCTTCCAAAAAACTACTAGTTTGCCGAAATATCAGCAAACATTTTTTCACCAAATCTTGATGATACTTGGTGGTAAAGATCAGTTCACTAATCCCACTTGGCTGCCCAATTTTTATTCTTCTAGGTTGAAGCATTCGTTTCCAGTAACAGTTTGAATTTTTAGGTTTCACTCTGTTTTCTCTTACATAGATAGCTGTGTTTGGAATTCTAAATCAAACACGGTTTGTGCTAGCTCCTTGGAACTTGACCAAATGAAGTAGTTCTAAGTTCTATCTCTATGGTTTGTTTAATATTGAAGTACCCCATGAAGAGACTGGCGAAAAACACTTTTGTTTGAAAGGGGTTGCCAAGCTTCCAAAAAACTACTAGTTTCTTGAAATCTCAGCAAACATTTTTTCACCAAATCTTGATGATACTTGGTGGTAATGATCAGTTCACTAAGCAAACTTTGCTGCCCAATTTTTATTCTTCTCGGTTGAAGCATTCGTTTCCAGTAACAGTTTGAATTTTTGGTTTCACTCTGTTTTCTCCTACATAGATAGCTGTGTTTGGAATTCTAAATCAAACACGGATTGTGCTAGCTCCTTGAAAGTTGACCAAATGAAGTAGTTCTAAGTTCTATCTCTATGGTTTGTTTCCTCTTGAAGTACCCCATGCAGAGACTGGCGAAAAACTCTTTCGTTTGAAAGGGGTTGCCAAGCTTCCATAAAACTACTAGTTTGCCGAAATATCAGCAAACATTTTTTCAACAAATCTTGATGATACTTGGTGGTAAAGATCAGTTCACTAATCCAACTTGGCTGCCCAATTTTTATTCTTCTAGGTTGAAGCATTCGTTTCCAGTAACAGTTTGAATTTTTAGGTTTCACTCTGTTTTCTCCTATATAGATAGCTGTGTTTGGAATTCTAAATCAAACACGGTTTGTGCTAGCTCCTTGAAACTTGACCAAATGAAGTAGTTCTAAGTTCTATCTCTATGGTTTGTTTCCTCTTGAAGTACCCCATGCAGAGACTGGTGAAAAACACTTTTGTTTGAAAGGGGTTGCCAAGCTTCCAAAAAACTACTAGTTTGCTGAAATCTCAGCAAATATTTTTTCACCAAATCTTGATGATACTTGGTGGTAATGATCAGGTCACTAAGCCCACTTGGCTGCCCAATTTTTATTCTTCTAGGTTGAAGCATTCGTTTCCAGTAACAGTTTGAATTTTTACGTTTCACTCTGTTTTCTCCTACATAGATAGCTGTGTTTGGAATTCTAAATCAAACACGGATTGTGCTAGCTCCTTGAAACTTGACCAAATGAAGTAGTTCTAAGTTCTATCTCTATGGTTTGTTTCCTCTTGAAGTAACCCATGCAGAGACTGGCGAAAAACTCTTTCGTTTGAAAGGGGTTGCCAAGCTTCCAAAAAACTACTAGTTTGCCGAAATATCTGCAAACATTTTTTCACCAAATCTTGATGATACTTGGTTGTAATGATCAGTTCACTAAGCCCACTTGGCTGCCCAATTTTTGTTCTTCTAGGTTGAAGCATTCGTTTCCAGTAGCAGTTTGAATTTTTAGGTTTCACTCTGTTTTCTCCTACATAGATAGCTGTGTTTGGAATTCTAAATCAAACACGGTTTGTGCTAGCTCCTTGAAACTTGACCAAATGAAGTAGTTCTAAGTTCTATCTCTATGGTTTGTTTCCTCTTGAAGTACCCCATGCAGAGACTGGCGAAAAACACTTTCGTTTGAAAGGGGTTGCCAAGCTTCCAAAAAACTACTAGTTTGCCGATATCTCAGGAAATATATTTTCACCAAATCTTGATGATACTTGGTGGTAAAGATCAGTTCAATAAGCCCACTTGGCTGCCCAATTTTCACTCTTCTAGATTCAAGCGTTCGTTTCCAGTAATACTTTGAATTTTTAGGTTTCACTCTGTTTTCTGCTATATAGATAGATGTGTTTGAAACTCTAAATCAAACACGGTTTTTGCTAGCTGCTTGAAACTTGAAAAAATGAAGTAGTTCTAAGTTCTATCTCTATGGTTTGTTTCCTCTTGAAGTACCCCATGCAGAGACTGGCGAAAAACACTTTCGTTTGAAAGGGGTTGCCAAGCTTCCAAAAAACTAGTAGTTTGCTGAAATCTCAGCAAACATTTTTTCACCAAATCTTGATGATACTTGGTGGTAATGATCAGTTCACTAAGCCCACTTGGCTGCCCAATTTTTATTCTTCTAGGTTGAAGCATTCATTTCCAGTAACAGTTTGAATTTTTAAGTTTCACTCTGTTTTCTCCTATATAGATAGCTGTGTTTGGAATTCTAAATCAAACACGGTTTGTGCTAGCTCCTTGAAACTTGACCAAATGAAGTAGTTCTAATTTCTATCTCTATGCTTTGTTTCCTCTTGAAGTAACCCATGCAGAGACTGGTGAAAAACTCTTTCGTTTGAAAGGGGTTGCCAAGCTTCCAAAAAACTACTAGTTTGCCGAAATATCTGCAAACATTTTTTCACCAAATCTTGATGATACTTGGTGGTAAAGATCAGTTCACTAATCCCACTTGGCTGCCCAATTTTTATTCTTCTAGGTTGAAGCGTTCATTTCCAGTAACAGTGTGAATTTTTAGGTTTCACTCTGTTTTCTGCTATATAGTTAGATGTGTTTGAAACTCTACATCAAACACGGTTTGTGCTAGCTCCTTGAAACTTGAAAAAATGAAGTAGTTCTAAGTTCTATCTGTATGGTTTGTTTCCTCTTGAAGTACCCCATGCAGAGACTGGCGAAAAACACTTTCGTTTGAAAGGGGTTGCCAAGCTTCCAAAAAATTACTAGTGCTGAAATCTCAGCAAAAATTTTTTCACCAAATCTTGATGATACTTGGTGGTAATGATCAGTTCACTAAGCCCACTTGGCTGCCGAATTTTTATTCTTCCATGTTGAAGAATTCGTTTCCAGTAACAGTTTGAATTTTTAGGTTTCACTCTGTTTTCTCCTACATAGATAGCTGTGTTTGGAATTCTAAATCAAACTCGGTTTGTGCTAGCTCCTTGAAACTTGACCAAATGAAGTAGTTCTAAGTTCTATCTCTATGGTTTGTATCCTCTTGAGTACCCCATGCAGAGACTGGCGAAAAACACTTTCGTTTGAAAGGGGTTGCCAAGCTTCCAAAAAACTACTAGTTTGCTGAAATCTCAGCAAATATTTTTTCACCAAATCTTGATGATACTTGGTGGTAATGATCAGGTCACTAAGCCCACTTGGCTGCCCAATTTTTATTCTTCTAGGTTGAAGCATTCGTTTCCAGTAACAGTTTGAATTTTTACGTTTCACTCTGTTTTCTCCTACATAGATAGCTGTGTTTGGAATTCTAAATCAAACACGGATTGTGCTAGCTCCTTGAAACTTGACCAAATGAAGTAGTTCTAAGTTCTATCTCTATGGTTTGTTTCCTCTTGAAGTAACCCATGCAGAGACTGGCGAAAAACCCTTTCGTTTGAAAGGGGTTGCCAAGCTTCCAAAAAACTACTAGTTTGCCGAAATATCTGCAAACATTTTTTCACCAAATCTTGATGATACTTGGTTGTAATGATCAGTTCACTAAGCCCACTTGGCTGCCCAATTTTTGTTCTTCTAGGTTGAAGCATTCGTTTCCAGTAGCAGTTTGAATTTTTAGGTTTCACTCTGTTTTCTCCTACATAGATAGCTGTGTTTGGAATTCTAAATCAAACACGGTTTGTGCTAGCTCCTTGAAACTTGACCAAATGAAGTAGTTCTAAGTTCTATCTCTATGGTTTGTTTCCTCTTGAAGTACCCCATGCAGAGACTGGCGAAAAACACTTTCGTTTGAAAGGGGTTGCCAAGCTTCCAAAAAACTACTAGTGCTGAAATCTCAGCAAATATTTTTTCACCAAATCTTGATGATACTTGGTGGTAATGAACAGTTCACTAAGCTCACTTGGCTGCCCAATTTTTATTCTTCTATGTTGAAGAATTCGTTTCCAGTAACAGATTGAATTTTTAGGTTTCACTCTGTTTTCTCCTACATAGATAGCTGTGTTTGGATTTCTAAATCAAACACGGTTGTGCTAGCTCCTTGAAACTTGAGCAAATGAAGTAGTTCTAAGTTCTATCTCTATGGTTTGTTTCCTATTGAAGTACCCCATGCAGAGACTGGCGAAAAACACTTTCGTTTGAAAGGGGTTGCCAAGCTTCCAAAAAACTACTAGTTTGCCGATATCTCAGGAAATATATTTTCACCAAATCTTGATGATACTTGGTGGTAAAGATCAGTTCAATAAGCCCACTTGGCTGCCCAATTTTCACTCTTCTAGATTCAAGCGTTCGTTTCCAGTAATACTTTGAATTTTTAGGTTTCACTCTGTTTTCTGCTATATAGATAGATGTGTTTGAAACTCTAAATCAAACACGGTTTTTGCTAGCTGCTTGAAACTTGAAAAAATGAAGTAGTTCTAAGTTCTATCTCTATGGTTTGTTTCCTCTTGAAGTACCCCATGCAGAAACTGGCGAAAAACACTTTCGCTTGAAAGGGGTTGCCATGCTTCCAAAAAACTACTAGTTTCCTGAAATCTCAGCAAACATTTTTTCACCAAATCTTGATGATACTTGGTGGTAATGATCAGTTCACTAATCCCACTTGGATGCCCAACTTTCACTCTTCTAGGTTCAAGCGTTCGTTTCCAGTAACAGTTTGAATTTTTAGGATTCACTCTGTTTTCTGCTATATACATAGATGTGTTTGAAACTCTAAATCAAACACGGTTTGTGCTAGCTCCGTGAAACTTGACAAAATGAAGTAGTTCTAAGTTCTATCTCTATGGTTTGTTTCCTCTTGAAGTACCCCATGCAGAGACTGGCGAAGAACACTTTCGTTTGAAAGGGGTTGCCAAGCTTCAAAAAAACTACTCGTTTGCTGAAATCTCAGCAAACATTTTTTCACCAAATCTTGATGATACTTGGTGGTAATGATCAGTTCACTAAGCCCACTTGGCTGCCCAATTTTCACTCTTCTAGGTTCAAGCGTTCGTTTCCAGTAACACTTTGAATTTTTAGGTTTCACTCTGTTTTCTGCTATATAGATAGATGTGTTTGAAATTCTAAATCAAACACGGTTTGTGCTAGCTCCTTGAAACTTGACAAAATGATGTAGTTCTAAGTTCTATCTCTATGGTTTGTTTCCTCTTGAAGTACCCAATGCAGAAACTGGCGAAGAACACTTTCGTTTGAAAGGGGTTGCCAAGCTTCCAAAAAACTACTAGTTTGCTGAAATCTCAGCAAACATTTTTTCACCAAAACTTGATGATACTTGGTGGTAATGATCAGTTCAGTAAGCCCACTTGGCTGCCCAATTTTTACTCTTCTAGGTTCAAGCGTTCGTTTCCAGTAACACTTTGAAATTTTAGGTTTCACTCTGTTTTCTGCTATATAGATAGATGTCTCTGAAACTCTAAATCAAACACGGTTTGTGCTAGCTCCATGAAACTTGACAAAATGAAGTAGTTCTAAGTTCTATCTCTATGGTTTGTTTCCTCTTGAAGTACCCCATGCAGAAACTGGCGAAAACCACTTTCGTTTGAAAGGGGTTGCCATGCTTCCAAAAAACTACTAGTTTACTGAAATCTGAGCAAACATTTTTTCACCAAATCTTGATGATACTTGGTGGTAATGATCAGTTCACTAATCCCACTTGGCTGCCCAACTTTCACTCTTCTAGGTTCAAGCGTTCGTTTCCAGTAACAGTTTGAATTTTTAGGTTTCACTCTGTTTTCTGCTATATAGATAGATGTGTTTGAAACTCTAAATCAAACACGGTTTGTGCTAGCTCCGTGAAACTTGACAAAATGAAGTAGTTCTAAGTTCTATCTCTATGGTTTGTTTCCTCTTGAAGTACCAAATGCAGAGACTGGCGAAGAACACTTTCGTTTGAAAGGGGTTGCCAAGCTTCCAAAAAACTACTAGTTTGCTGAAATCTCAGCAAACATTTTTTCACCAAAACTTTATGATACTTGGTGGTAATGATCAGTTCACTAAGCCCACTTGGCTGCCCAATTTTTACTCTTCTAGGTTCAAGCGTTCGTTTAGAGTAACACTTTGAATTTTTAGGTATCACTCTGTTTTCTGCTATATAGATAGATGTCTTTGAAACTCTAAATCAAACACGGTTTGTGCTAGCTCCATGAAACTTGAGAAAATGAAGTAGTTGTTAGTTCTATCTCTATGGTTTTTTTCCTCTTGAAGTATCCCATGCAGAGACTGGCGAAAAACACTTTCGTTTAAAAGGGGTTGCCAAGCTTCCAAAAAACTACTCGTTTGCTGAAATCTCAGCAAACATTTTTTCACCAAATCTTGATGATACTTGGTGGTAATGATCAGTTCACTAATCCCACTTGGCTGTCCAAATTTTATTCTTCTAGTTTGAAGCTTTCGTTTCCAGTGACTGTTTGAATTTTTAGGTTTCATTCTGTTTTCTCCAACATAGATAGCTGTGTTTGGAATTCTAAATCAAACACGGTTTGTTCTAGCTCCTTGAAACTTGACCAAATGAAGTAGTTCTAAGTTCTATCTCTATGATTTGTTTCCTCTTGAAGTACCCCATGCAGAGACTGGCGAAAAACACTTTCGTTTGAAAGGGGTTGCCAAGCTTCCAAAAAATTACTAGTTTTCTGAAATCTCAGCAAACATTTTTTCACCAAATCTTGATGATACTTGGTGGTAATGATCAGTTCACTAATCCCACTTGGCTGCCCAACTTTCACTCTTCTAGGTTCAAGCGTTCGTTTCCAGTAACAGTTTGAATTTTTAGGTTTCACTCTGTTTTCTGCTATATAGATAGATGTTTTTGAAACTCTAAATCAAACACGGTTTGTGCTAGCTCCGTGAAACTTGACAAAATGAAGTAGTTCTAAGTTCTATCTCTATGGTTTGTTTCCTCTTGAAGTACCCCATGCAGAGACTGGCGAAGAACACTTTCGTTTGAAAGGGGTTGCCAAGCTTCCAAAAAACTACTCGTTTGCTGAAATCTCAGCAAACATTTTTTCACCAAATCTTGATGATACTTGGTGTTAATGATCAGTTCACTAATCCCACTTGGCTGCCCAAATTTTATTCTTCTAGGTTGAAGCTTTCGTTTCCAGTGACTGTTTGAATTTTTAGGTTTCACTCTGTTTTCTCCAACATAGATAGCTGTGTTTGGAATTCTAAATCAAACACGGTTTGTGCTAGCTCCTTGAAACTTGACCAAATGAAGTAGTTCTAAGTTCTATCTCTATGGTTTGTTTTTTCTTGAAGTACCCCATGCAGAGACTGGCGAAAAACACTTTCGTTTGAAAGGGGTTGCCAAGCTTCCAAAAAACTACTAGTTTGCTGAAATCTCAGCAAACATTTTTTCACCAAATCTTGATGATACTTGGTGGTAATGATCAGTTCACTAATCCCACTTGGCTGCCCAACTTTCACTCTTCTAGGTTCAAGCGTTCGTTTCCAGTAACAGTTTGAATTTTTAGGTTTCACTCTGTTTTCTGCTATATAGATAGATGTGTTTGAAACTCTAAATCAAACACGGTTTGTGCTAGCTCCGTGAAAATTGACAAAATGAAGTAGTTCTAAGTTCTATCTCTATGGTTTGTTTCCTCTTGAAGTACCCCATGCAGAGACTGGCGAAGAACACTTTCGTTTGAAAGGGGTTGCCAAGCTTCCAAAAAACTACTCGTTTGCTGAAATCTCAGAAAACATTTTTTCACCAAATCTTGAATACTTGGTGGTAATGATCAGTTCACTAAGCCCACTTGGCTGCCCAAATTTTATTCTTCTAGGTTGAAGCTTTCGTTTCCAGTGACTGTTTGAATTTTTAGGATTCACTCTGTTATCTCCAACATAGATAGCTGTGTTTGGAATTCTAAATCAAACACGGTTTGTGCTAGCTCCTTGAAACTTGACCAAATGAAGTAGTTCTAAGTTCTATCTTTATGGTTTGTTTCCTCTTGAAGTACCCCATGCAGAGACTGGCGAAAAACACTTTCGTTTGAAAGGGGTTGCCAAGCTTCCAAAAAACTACTAGTTTGCTGAAATCTCAGCAAACATTTTTTCACCAAAACTTGATGATACTTGGTGGTAATGATCAGTTCACTAAGCCCACATGGCTGCCCAATTTTTACTCTTCTAGGTTCAAGCGTTCGTTTCCAGTAACACTTTGAAATTTTAGGTTTCACTCTGTTTTCTGCTATATAGATAGATGTCTTTGAAACTCTAAATCAAACACGGTTTGTGCTAGCTCCTTGAAACTTGACAAAATGAAGTAGTTGTTAGTTCTATCTCTATGGTTTTTTTCCTCTTGAAGTACCCCATGCAGAGACTGGCGAAAAACACTTTCGTTTGAAAGGGGTTGCCAAGCTTAAAAAAAAATACTAGTTTGCTGAAATCTCAGCAAACATTTTTTCACCAAATCTTGATGATACTTGGTGGTAATGATCAGTTCACTAATCCCACTTGGCTGTCCAAATTTTATTCTTCTAGGTTGAAGCTTTCGTTTCCAGTGACTGTTTGAATTTTTAGGTTCATTCTGTTTTCTCCAACATAGATAGCTGTGTTTGGAATTCTAAATCAAACACGGTTTGTGCTAGCTCCTTGAAACTTGACCAAATTAAGTAGTTCTAAGTTCTATCTCTATGGTTTGTTTCCTCTTGAAGTACCCCATGCAGAGACTGGCGAAAAACACTTTCGTTTGAAAGGGGTTGCCATGCTTCCAAAAAACTACTAGTTTGCTGAAATCTCAGCAACCATTTTTTCACCAAATCTTGATGATACTTGGTGGTAATGATCAGTTCACTAAGCCCACTTGGCTGCCCAATTTTCACTCTTCTAGGTTCAGGCGTTCGTTTCCAGTAACACTTTGAATTTTTAGGTTTCACTCTGTTTTCTGCTATATAGATAGATGTGTTTGAAACTCTAAATCAAACACGGTTTTTACTAGCTCCGTGAAACTTGACAAAATGAAGTAGTTCTAAGTTCTATCTCTATGGTTTGTTTCCTCTTGAAGTACCCCATGCAGAGACTGGCGAAGAACACTTTCGTTTGAAAGGGGTTGCCAAGCTTCCAAAAAACCACTCGTTTGCTGAAATCTCAGCAAACATTTTTTCACCAAATCTTGATGATACTTGGTGGTAATGATCAGTTCACTAATCCCACTTGGCTGTCCAAATTTTATTCTTCTAGGTTGAAGCTTTCGTTTCCAGTGACTGTTTGAATTTTTAGGTTTCATTCTGTTCTCTCCAACATAGATAGCTGTGTTTGGAATTCTAAATCAAACACGGTTTGTGCTAGCTCCTTGAAACTTGACCAAATGAAGTAGTTCTAAGTTCTATCTCTATGGTTTGTTTCCTCTTGAAGTACCCCATGCAGAGACTGGCGAAAAACACTTTCGTTTGAAAGGGGTTGCCAAGCTTCCAAAAAACTACTAGTTTTCTGAAATCTCAGCAAACATTTTTTCACCAAATCTTGATGATAATTGGTGGTAATGATAAGTTCACTAATCCCATTTGGCTGCCCAACTTTCACTCTTCTGGGTTCAAGCGTTCGTTTCCAGTAACAGTTTGAATTTTTAGGTTTCACTCTGTTTTCTGCTATATAGATAGATGTGTTTGAAACTCTAAATCAAACACAATTTGTGCTAGCTCTGTGAAACTTGACAAAATGAAGTAGTTCCAAGTTCTATCTCTATGGTTTGTTTCCTCTTGAAGTACCAAATGCAGGGACTGGCGAAGAACACTTTCGTTTGAAAGGGGTTGCCAAGCTTCCAAAAAACTACTAGTTTGCTGAAATCTCAGCAAACATTTTTTCACCAAAACTTGATGATACTTGGTGGTAATGATCAGTTCACTAAGCCCACTTGGCTGCCCAATTTTTACTCTTCTAGGTTCAAGGGTTCGTTTCCAGTAACACTTTGAAATTTTAGGTTTCACTCTGTTTTCTGCTATATAGATAGATGTCTTTGAAACTCTAAATCAAACACGGATTGTGCTAGCTCCATGAAACTTGACAAAATGAAGTAGTTGTTAGTTCTATCTCTATGGTTTTTTTCCTCTTGAAGTACCCCATGCAGAGACTGGCGAAAAACACTTTCGTTTAAAAGGGGTTTCCAAGCTTCCAAAAAACTACTAGTTTGCTGAAATCTCAGCAAACATTTTTTCACCAAATCTTGATGATACTTGGTGGTAATGATCAGTTCACTAATCCCACTTGGCTGCCCAAATTTTATTCTTCTAGGTTGAAGCTTTCGTTTCCAGTGACTGTTTGAATTTTTAGGTTTCACTCTGTTTTCTCCAACATAGATAGCTGTGTTTGGAATTCTAAATCAAACACGGTTTGTGCTAGCTCCTTGAAACTTGACCAAATGAAGTAGTTCTAAGTTCTATCTCTATGGTTTGTTTTTTCTTGAAGTACCCCATGCAGAGACTGGTGAAAAACACTTTCGTTTGAAAGGGGTTGCCAAGCTTCCAAAAAACTACTAGTTTTCTGAAATCTCAGCAAACATTTTTTCACCAAATCTTGATGATACTTGGTGGTAATGATCAGTTCACTAATCCCACTTGGCTGCCCAACTTTCACTCTTCTAGGTTCAAGCGTTCGTTTCCAGTAACAGTTTGAATTTTTAGGTTTCACTCTGTTTTCTGCTATATAGATAGATGTGTTTGAAACTCTAAATCAAACACGGTTTGTGCTAGCTCCGTGAAACTTGACAAAATGAAGTAGTTCTAAGTTCTATCTCTATGTTTTGTTTCCTCTTGAAGTACCCCATGCAGAGACTGCCGAAGAACACTTTCGTTTGAAAGGGGTTGCCAAGCTTCCAAAAAACTACTCGTTTGCTGAAATCTCAGCAAACATTTTTTCACCAAATCTTGATGATACTTGGTGGTAATGATCAGTTCACTAAGCCCACTTGGCTGCCCAAATTTTATTCTTCTAGGTTGAAGCTTTCGTTTCCAGTGACTGTTTGAATTTTTCGGTTTCACTCTGTTTTCTCCAACATAGATAGCTGTGTTTGGAATTCTAAATCAAACACGGTTTGTGCTAGCTCCTTGAAACTTGACCAAATGAAGTAGTTCTAAGTTCTATCTTTATGGTTTGTTTCCTCTTGAAGTACCCCATGCAGAGACTGGCGAAAAACACTTTCGTTTGAAAGGGGTTGCCAAGCTTCCAAAAAACTACTAGTTTGCTGAAATCTCAGCAAACATTTTTTCACCAAAACTTGATGATACTTGGTGGTAATGATCAGTTCACTAAGCCCACTTGGCTGCCCAATTTTTACTCTTCTAGGTTCAAGCGTTCGTTTCCAGTAACACTTTGAAATTTTAGGTTTCACTCTGTTTTCTGCTATATAGATAGATGTCTTTGAAACTCTAAATCAAACACGGTTTGTGCTAGCTCCTTGAAACTTGACAAAATGAAGTAGTTGTTAGTTCTATCTCTATGGTTTTTTTCCTCTTGAAGTACCCCATGCAGAGACTGGCGAAAAACACTTTCGTTTGAAAGGGGTTGCCAAGCAAAAAAAAAAATACTAGTTTGCTGAAATCTCAGCAAACATTTTTTCACCAAATCTTGATGATACTTGGTGGTAATGATCAGTTCACTAATCCCACTTGGCTGTCCAAATTTTATTCTTCTAGGTTGAAGCTTTCGTTTCCAGTGACTGTTTGAATTTTTAGGTTCATTCTGTTTTCTCCAACATAGATAGCTGTGTTTGGAATTCTAAATCAAACACGGTTTGTGCTAGCTCCTTGAAACTTGACCAAATTAAGTAGTTCTAAGTTCTATCTCTATGGTTTGTTTCCTCTTGAAGTACCCCATGCAGAGACTGGCGAAAAACACTTTTGTTTGAAAGGGGTTGCCAAGCTTCCAAAAAACTACTAGTTTTCTGAAATCTCAGCAAACATTTTTTCACCAAATCTTGATGATACTTGGTGGTAATGATCAGTTCACTAATCCCACTTGGCTGCCCAACTTTCACTCTTCTGGGTTCAAGCGTTCGTTTCCAGTAACAGTTTGAATTTTTAGGTTTCACTCTGTTTTCTGCTATATAGATAGATGTGTTTGAAACTCTAAATCAAACACGGTTTGTGCTAGCTCCTTGAAACTTGACAAAATGAAGTAGTTCTAAGTTCTATCTCTATGGTTTGTTTCCTCTTGAAGTACCAAATGCAGAGACTGGCGAAGAACACTTTCGTTTGAAAGGGGTTGCCAAGCTTCCAAAAACTACTAGTTTGCTGAAATCTCAGCAAACATTTTTTCACCAAAACTTGATGATACTTGGTGGTAATGATCAGTTCACTAAGCCCACTTGGCTGCCCAATTTTTACTCTTCTAGGTTCAAGCGTTCGTTTCCAGTAACACTTTGAAATTTTAGGTTTCACTCTGTTTTCTGCTATATAGATAGATGTCTTTGAAACTCTAAATCAAACACGGTTTGTGCTAGCTCCATGAAACTTGACAAAATGAAGTAGTTGTTAGTTCTATCTCTATGGATTTTTTCCTCTTGAAGTACCCCATGCAGAGACTGGCGAAAAACACTTTCGTTTAAAAGGGGTTTCCAAGCTTCCAAAAAACTACTAGTTTGCTGAAATCTCAGCAAACATTTTTTCACCAAATCTTGATGATACTTGGTGGTAATGATCAGTTCACTAATCCCACTTGGCTGCCCAAATTTTATTCTTCTAGGTTGAAGCTTTCGTTTCCAGTGACTGTTTGAATTTTTAGGTTTCACTCTGTTTTCTCCAACATAGATAGCTGTGTTTGGAATTCTAAATCAAACACGGTTTGTGCTAGCTCCTTGAAACTTGACCAAATGAAGTAGTTCTAAGTTCTATCTCTATGGTTTGTTTTTTCTTGAAGTACCCCATGCAGAGACTGGTGAAAAACACATTCGTTTGAAAGGGGTTGCCAAGCTTCCAAAAAACTACTAGTTTTCTGAAATCTCAGCAAACATTTTTTCACCAAATCTTGATGATACTTGGTGGTAACGATCAGTTCACTAATCCCACTTGGCTGCCCAACTTTCACTCTTCTAGGTTCAAGCGTTCGTTTCCAGTAACAGTTTGAATTTTTAGGTTTCACTCTGTTTTCTGCTATATAGATAGATGTGTTTGAAACTCTAAATCAAACACGGTTTGTGCTAGCTCCGTGAAACTTGACAAAATGAAGTAGTTCTAAGTTCTATCTCTATGGTTTGTTTCCTCTTGGAGTACCCCATGCAGAGACTGGCGAAGAACACTTTCGTTTGAAAGGGGTTGCCAAGCTTCCAAAAAACTACTCGTTTGCTGAAATCTCAGCAAACATTTTTTCACCAAATCTTGATGATACTTGGTGGTAATGATCAGTTCACTAAGCCCACTTGGCTGCCCAAATTTTATTCTTCTAGGTTGAAGCTTTCGTTTCCAGTGACTGTTTGAATTTTTAGGTTTCACTCTGTTATCTCCAACATAGATAGCTGTGTTTGGAATTCTAAATCAAACACGGTTTGTGCTAGCTCCTTGAAACTTGACCAAATGAAGTAGTTCTAAGTTCTATCTCTATGGTTTGTTTCCTCTTGAAGTACCCCATGCAGAGACTGGCGAAAAACACTTTCGTTTGAAAGGGGTTGCCATGCTTCCAAAAAACTACTAGTTTGCTGAAATCTCAGCAACCATTTTTTCACCAAATCTTGATGATACTTGGTGGTAATGATCAGTTCACTAAGCCCACTTTGCTGCCCAATTTTCACTCTTCTAGGTTCAGGCGTTCGTTTCCAGTAACACTTTGAATTTTTAGGTTTCACTCTGTTTTCTGCTATATAGATAGATGTGTTTGAAACTCTAAATCAAACACGGTTTTTACTAGCTCCGTGAAACTTGACAAAATGAAGTAGTTCTAAGTTCTATCTCTATGGTTTGTTTCCTCTTGAAGTACCCCATGCAGAGACTGGCGAAGAACACTTTCGTTTGAAAGGGGTTGCCAAGCTTCCAAAAAACCACTCGTTTGCTGAAATCTCAGCAAACATTTTTTCACCAAATCTTGATGATACTTGGTGGTAATGATCAGTTCACTAATCCCACTTGGCTGTCCAAATTTTATTCTTCTAGGTTGAAGCTTTCGTTTCCAGTGACTGTTTGAATTTTTAGGTTTCATTCTGTTCTCTCCAACATAGATAGCTGTGTTTGGAATTCTAAATCAAACACGGTTTGTGCTAGCTCCTTGAAACTTGACCAAATGAAGTTGTTCTAAGTTCTATCTCTATGGTTTGTTTCCTCTTGAAGTACCCCATGCAGAGACTGGCGAAAAACACTTTCGTTTGAAAGGGGTTGCCAAGCTTCCAAAAAACTACTAGTTTTCTGAAATCTCAGCAAACATTTTTTCACCAAATCTTGATGATAATTGGTGGTAATGATAAGTTCACTAATCCCATTTGGCTGCCCAACTTTCACTCTTCTGGGTTCAAGCGTTCGTTTCCAGTAACAGTTTGAATTTTTAGGTTTCACTCTGTTTTCTGCTATATAGATAGATGTGTTTGAAACTCTAAATCAAACACAATTTGTGCTAGCTCTGTGAAACTTGACAAAATGAAGTAGTTCCAAGTTCTATCTCTATGGTTTGTTTCCTCTTGAAGTACCCCATGCAGAGACTGGCGAAGAACACTTTCGTTTGAAAGGGGTTGCCAAGCTTCCAAAAAACTACTAGTTTGCTGAAATCTCAGCAAACATTTTTTCACCAAAACTTGATGATACTTGGTGGTAATGATCAGTTCACTAAGCCCACTTGGCTGCCCAATTTTTACTCTTCTAGGTTCAAGCGTTCGTTTCCAGTAACACTTTGAAATTTTAGGTTTCACTCTGTTTTCTGCTATATAGATAGATGTCTTTGAAACTCTAAATCAAACACGGATTGTGCTAGCTCCATGAAACTTGACAAAATGAAGTACTTCTAAGTTCTGTCTCTATGGTTTGTTTCCTCTTGAAGTACCCCATGCAGAGACTGGCGAAAAACACTTTCGTTTGAAAGGGGTTGCCAAGCTTCCAAAAAACTAGTAGTTTTCTGAAATCTCAGCAAACATTTTTTCACCAAATCTTGATGATACTTGGTGGTAATGATCAGTTCACTAATCCCACTTGGCTGCCCAACTTTCACTCTTCTAGGTTCAAGCGTTCGTTTCCAGTAACAGTTTGAATTTTTAGGTTTCACTCTGTTTTCTGCTATATAGATAGATGTGTTTGAAACTCTAAATCAAACACGGTTTGTGCTAGCTCCATAAAACTTGACAAAATGAAGTAGTTCTAAGTTCTATCTCTATGGTTTGTTTCCTCTTGAAGTACCCCATGCGGAGACTGGCGAAGAACACTTTCGTTTGAAAGGGGTTGCCAAGCTTCCAAAAAACTACTTGTTTGCTGAAATCTCAGCAAACATTTTTTCACCAAATCTTGATGATACTTGGTGGTAATGATCAGTTCACTAAGCCCACTTGGCTGCCCAATTTTCACTCTTCTAAGTTCAAGCGTTCGTTTCCAGTAACACTTTGAATTTTTAGGTTTCACTCTGTTTTCTGCTATATAGATAGATGTGTTTGAAACACTAAATCAAACACGGTTTGTGCTAGCTCCGTGAAACTTGACAAAATGAAGTAGTTCTAAGTTCTATCTCTATGGTTTGTTTCCTCTTGAAGTACCCCATGCAGAAACTGGCGAAAAACACTTTCGTTTGAATGGGGTTGCCATGCTTCCAAAAAACTACTAGTTTGCTGAAATCTCAGCAAACATTTTTTCACCAAATCTTGATGATACTTGGTGGTAATGATCAGTTCACTAATCCCACTTGGCTGCCCAACTTTCACTCTTCTAGGTTCAAGCGTTCGTTTCCAGTAACAGTTTGAATTTTTAGGTTTCACTCTGTTTTCTGCTATATAGATAGATGTGTTTGAAACTCTAAATCAAACACGGTTTGTGCTAGCTCCGTGAAACTTGACAAAATGAAGTAGTTCTAAGTTCTATCTCTACGGTTTGTTTCCTCTTGAAGTACCAAATGCAGAGACTGGCGAAGAACACTTTCGTTTGAAAGGGGTTGCCAAGCTTCCAAAAAACTACTAGTTTGCTGAAATCTCAGCAAACATTTTTTCACCAAAACTTGATGATACTTGGTGGTAATGATCAGTTCACTAAGCCCACTTGGCTGCCCAATTTTTACTCTTCTAGGTTCAAGCGTTGGTTTCC